>NC_053027.1:517225700-517241236 GCF_003073215.2 Triticum urartu | reverse complement strand
GAGAAGATATAAGGCTGGGCATGCGCAAATGGAGATTGGATTTTTTATATTGGGTCCAACTGTGAGTGGGAACTTGTGAATGTGTACACTCGTCACCGGGTTCCACTTCCAAAAATCTCAGACTGCCCAGAGGTTGAGCACACCGGTTATGACCGTACCTTCAACTACGGTCATGGTAACTATTGTTTACAGAATAAAGCAATTTGTCAAGTTCCCGGCCGCTCTTAGGATTTAATGCAATATGTAGTTGTTGATATCTTCGACAAGCCTGTTGCCTTCCTTCCTAGTTCGACTGGATGGATATTGCTCAAAAATCAGTTTCTATACAAGGATGAGTACTGTGATGCAATTCAATAGGAGGGTCTTGTGTTTGCTGCCACCACTCGTGGCACTATTTTTGCATGGAATCCTTATGCTTTCGGTATGTTTTTCTTCCACCGTTATTATAATTGTTTCATCCACATGCATGCGGGTCAGCTAGTTTCCCTTTACTAATTAGCCTTCTTGTGTTTCCAAGGTCCTGTGAACATTCCACCATCTATACTTGAAAAAATTTATAACCAAGGAGGAAATGACGATGATGATGATCATGAGCATGAGGACCCATATACTCAGTGGCGCCTGGCAACTTATTCCGATGGATCACCTCTTCTTGTCTGTATACAGGGCACCGCTGATGTGACTAAGGAAGCAGGTGTTGTCTCCCATGGTCGCACTCTCCGGACCTATTCCAACATCCGTTGTAGGGTATTCGGGATGGGTACTATTGTGCTAGCACCAACACCTTCTCCCTGGTTTAGTATTGATACTCTTGGAGGAAACTCGCTCATCCTTGGAAAACTATCCAATCATGGTGAAAGGTGATCTAGCTGTTGTTGACACAACATTACTACCATTTATGAGAAGCAATTGTATCTATACCTCAGACATTGCTATGCTTCCCTACCGTGGCTATCACAATATGGGTGATGAAATAGGCCGCTTCAGCCTAGATGATCAGTCCTGCGTTGCTCTCGAGATTGACAGTAGTTGGCCCTTCCGAGACAAACTCTTCTGGTTCAAAGCAAGTGTTTCCAACGCCGAGGAGTGGTTGAGCTGAAGTTCATTTCATTACTTGTTATTTGTTGTGTGATGAAAACTTTAGTATTTACTAGAATGTTTTGTTGGAACTAATCTATAATCCAACATGTATCCTCGTTGTCGTTGTGTGTTGATGACTTGTTGTATGTAATGAATGCTACATTTGCATTTGCATGTCATAAACTCAATTTATAAATGGTTTTCGACTCACTTCTTGGAGTGTTAGTGTCGTAGTAGTATAGCCAGCATCGGTAGTAGTATGAAGTTGCCACATCACATAGAGCCAACCAATAGTTAGGTGTCGCACGGAGGCCGAGAAATATGGTGATAGCATGACTGCATGAGGTGGGCTTGTACGCAGTATGATGTACGCACAGGGCTTCCCGTGTTTCCTACTCCTCCGGTCTGCCTCCTTTTTGCCGACACGTGGGACATCCAGCATCCAGGTCGTGTCATGCAAGAAAATGGAGTGCTAGTTGAAGCCACGTGATGTGCATCTTGGGTTAAACCGTAAATAGAATCTTACTACTCTTGAGTAACTCCAAAAGCAGCCACCAAAGATCTTTATTGGATTTTTTTCATCACCAACGCGTCGAGGTGAAAGATGTGCAGGTTCAGTGGGTCCTCTTGCGTTTTCACAGACATGTGGGAGCACATGTGAGCAAACAGACGATGGCCTCCGCGCTTCTGCTGGCAAGCTAAGAAGAGAGATAGAGGAGGGCTGAGCACGGACTCCAGGAAATATGTTGTACATAACCAGCATCTCGATATAGGCTCGATATAGTGGGGTGGCATGTACCATAACTAGCATTCACGTCTAGCAGTACGGCACACGCCACCCACATGAGTCCCATCCGACACCAATTTTCTCGGAGTCCGTGCTACAGCCATCTCTTCTCCCTCCTATTTTCTCAGCCATCATGCTGGGCGGGGTGGGGGTTTGCCGATAGTCGGTTTGCTCAACTACGGTCCCACTTGTAAGTGAAAATGCAACACAGCAAGCATTCCCCCTTGAGCGGTGTGCCGTACCAACCGTGTGGGCAGCGGGGTGCGACACGAACACGTCAAGCTTTTCCTTTTGAACTTGTAACTTGTAAAATTTGGTTCTGCTCCATGGCGCGACCGATACATAAAAATAACGATTTTCCCTAGAGTAATGAGAAGTTAGGTTCTGGCGCGGTTCATGCATGGAATACATACAAAAATTATGAAGTTGATGCAAAAGGTAAGATAATTACTAGTAGTACCATATACTACTACATGGATTTGACAGAAAGATAAAGATACATACGGGTCCATCAACGACATCCTCAAGCCCTAGTGCGCCTGGTCACCAACCGACGTGTGAGGAGCGGCGGTGTTGGCAGCGAGCTCAACGTGCTTCTGAATTATGCCGTCCAAGGTTGCCCTATGGGTCAAGAAGGCCAGTGACCTATCATCTTCCTCTGGCACGTAGTAGTCCTTGTGGACGATTTGCGCGTAGACATGTGTGATTATGTCGACGGTATCTTGTTGCGCCAAGCGCTGCGCGGCGAGCGCGACCTCGAGGTGGACATTCTCTGGTGCGACGGCGGGCAGTCGCAGGGCCACTAGTGCGTCGAAGAGGTTGTCACCATAGAGGCCGTTGAGGGTGGCGGGCATCGCAGAGCCTAGGCGCGTGGGCTGGAGGTGTACGCCAATGTCGTCCGCGAGCTTCTTGACGATGGTGAACTTGTTGAGGAAGCCGATGAGGACCTTGTCGAACAAGCAGACGAAGATGTCGTCCAAGCGGCCTCTCACCCTGGCGGCCTCAAGCACGACCTGGAGATGTTCCTCGGTGCCAGGCCACAGGCCGACGTTGTGGACCATCTGGCATAGCTGGCTGATGCTCGCGATCATCGCCTCCATGGGTCTAGCTTGTAGTCAACTGATCTTGTGATTGGAGTGATCATTCTTGCCCTTGGTTAGGGTGCGTAGGTGCATAGGGTTTCGTAGATTGGACTAGCGGGGAGCCTTTATATGAGAAGTGCAGACTATGTTGAATTCACGTGTGTGTTGGCCATCTACTCCTCGGCCCTCTACTGCACCTTGCTTTAGCTGTATGACAGGCGGGCCAGCCACCTGTTGGGACCATGTGTCATACAACCAAAGGCAGGTGAAGTAAGTCAATGAAGCTACTTCCCCCTCTGTGCCGGTGGAGTATAGTCATCTCACCGGACCTCTAGTTGGGGCCAAATGAGAGAACTTTGATGTTTACTGGTTTATTGGTCCCCTTTGCATTTTGCGCCAAGTTCTGACCTTTGATTTAACTAATAAAATGTTAATGCATGTAACCAAAAATGTTGTGTAATCCCAAAACACTTAGGCACGGTACATTAACTCCCTCCTCATTTCTTATTTCATGACATATCAACCAATGCGAGATGTGGGTCGTGCATGCTTTCAATCACTTGAGACTACCAAACATGACATGTAGTGGTTAGTTCATTGCATGTAATCCTATTAATTAGCAAAAATACATTAAGTTCTCTTACCGATAGGAATAAAACAATACACCATGTATTTATTTACAAAGGGAGTAGTACATTTTTTGTGACATGCATTACTAGATATTGATAGTCAAATACTAAATCCAGATGGACGTGGTAGTACTACTAAATCCAGACAGTGGTGCTAGTACTAGTAGTAGTACTACCAATGTACTAGTAGCACTGTACTACCCGTTCGTCAAATTATTACGTGCCGCTCCTCATAGTGAAGTGACAAGACCCTACGCCGGAGATGACACTTGAGTATAGGTGCCATGTTCGGCATATCATAGTCAGCTCACCGTATATGTAGTCACTATCATCATGGCTATAGAGCTAGCCTTCTTACAACTAGCCGTGTTCGACATAATTTCCCATGCGTAGATGCCTGTGTATTGCACGGAAAACCAAGATTGGGGGTGGACGGCACCGGCAGCGGCCATCGCGCCAGATTTTTCCATGGCCTTCTAGATGTGGTGGGGAGGAGATAAGGCTGATTGTGAGAGACAAGGAGTTGTTTGTAAATATGGAACAAGTGCGGGCATCTTTTTGCAAAACTGGAGAAGTTTGGTTTGTATGCGTCAGATCTAGATCCAACGGCTATTGGTGAAAGATGGCAGGCACAACATCATCACCAACTCAGGACCTCTTTGATTCGCAGGATTTTGAAAATGCAGGAATAGGACACGGCAATATTACAAGTTTCAAACTGATATTACAAATGTTAGGAGTAATGATGCACCTACGAAGAGGGAATTACTAGGAAGTTTACGTAAGCACTTCCGTTACTTTAGGTGGATGCAACATTATCGTACAAACTAAAATCCACCGCCCTGACAAGTCACTAATGGGCAAATAAATTTTCGAGTCTCTGGCCACTTGATGTTTCAAAAATAAATTCAGCTTTTGCGGAGACTTTGTCATTTGGGCTTAGACGCTTACGGTGATCAGCACGCCATTCATTGTTGCGCCAGACAACGTCAAACCTCATTACCTTGAGCACACTTGCCTCCAGAACAAAGAACCTGGCCAATTTAATCTCAGATGTGTTGCCTGGGTAGTCGATCAAATCAATTTCTGTAAGATGGAGATCAAGGCATTCGATGAGATTGTTATAGTGCAGCACATTTTTCACTTTCAGCTATTTTTTATCTGCAAAAGAAGAGAACATATTAGAGCAGCTGGCTGTATAAGATTGTCGTGTCATCAAGAGGTACCAATATCATTCACGCATACGATAGGGTTGGCTGGCTAGTGATATTTTTTCACTCTCTCTCTCTCTTTCTCTTTCCTCTCATTTACCTAGGAGCACGTGAAGAGCTTGGGCATTTGTTGCCTTCCACTATGCGGCCGATGCCATATTTCTCAAAAGTATGCCACATAATACGCATCGATGTCAAATCAAAAGATTTTGGCACCGCTCTCGCGATGTAAGAGAGGTGGCACCATTGTGCACACAGACCCACATGTATAAACAAATCAATTAAGCCAACTACACTTGTCATCTCTCTCTCAAATCAGTTAAACCAACTACACTTGTCAGCCTCTCACTCTCCCAAACAAGTGTTTTTCTATTGCCTCACTCCTCTCTCTCCCACGCAAGTGTTTTTTCATTGCGTGAGTTAATTTGGCACCGGAGCAAAGTAGGTGATCCAGATTGGGGCACCAGGTGAGCAATGGAGGGGCATCGATGCCAAACGCATCACAAGTGAATTTGGCACGTGTTTTGGCCTACATAGTGGAGGGCCGTTATAGCCCACTTTTGTACTACCTCGTATTTAGTGTAAAATTTTAACCATAGATTTACCTAAGAAAATGCCAATGCATGTCACCAAAAATTATACCATTTGAAATTATGTTCAAATACGAATCCAACAATATAATTTTAGTGACATGCATTAACATTTTGTCAGTTAAATCTATGGTCAAATTTTGATACAACAAAATAGGAAGAGTAAACCAGGACGGAGGTAGTACTTTCTCTTAGGGTAACCATAGAGTTACTAGTCTAAGTTATTTTGCACTATGTCTACCCTAGGCTACTATAGTAGTACAACAAAAAAACGATGCAGGTGATCACGGGAGAAAAAACAATAAAAACATTTCTTTCGGTGCAGTGCGTAGATGCAATTTTGAACACTACACTTGTCATCGTAATTTGGGGAAATTACGAAAAATTGAGCTACATTGTGATTACCGTTTACTAATAGGAAAGAAGTTTCACCTCGATGACTAGCTTCTCCGTGCACGGAAAGCATGTAAGGAATCCAACAACTTGATCCAGATTTGGGCCGCTAGATTTTATTGCCAAGATCTTCACTGTGCACATAGACTGGGTCAAGCTTGTGGGAATCATTTTCTGGAAGACGGTCGTAAATACATCAAGAAGAAATTTAAAAATGTGAATTTCAAGAAGATGAGTGATGTACCTGAATGATTACGGATCCAATAAAGAGTTCGGAGAATTTGGCAGACGAGGATAACAACGCTGTCAATTTTGGCGCGTCAATGACCCTGATTTTTGTTGGACCTTCTAGATCAGATACAAGCAATATCTCAAGGAAAGGCGCATTCTCAATGACCATAACATGGAATAGCTGGAGTGATCTCTTCCTAATTGATTTCTTGTTGCGGGGCCAGCAAGACACAAAAATCCATTAGAGATTCGTCGAAGCGATGTGGAGGCTAATGAACCCGTGGATCTTCTCAAGACGAAGGTACTCAAGCGCAGTACAGTTGCGGAGCAGGTGCTCCATATCCTGCTTTGATATGCCAACGTCGAAGAGGTCGAGCTGCTTGAGTTGAGCGAGAAGAAGGGCGGGCGCGACATTAATCTGGGGAAGATAGCAGGAGCTGAAGCTGGCGCGGCGCAGTGTTGGCGTGAGGCGGAGCGCGAACGGCGGCAGAGAGCGACATCGTCCAGCTTCAAAGCTAAGCTCCTCGAGCTAATCTAGGGTGGGGGATAAGAACCACTCGTCGAACTTGGCTTGGACCTTGTAGTTGGTACTGAACATGTGGATGTCAAGGTGTCTGCCTGGCCCAGGGTGCAATGAAAGGATCTTGGAGACTGCCATGAGTTTGCAATCCCCGTCGCAGAGGGAGCTGTCGGCGGTGAGGTTGAGGGGGACGCGGCGCCAGAGGGGGCACCACCGCCGGGAGAGCAGGGCGGTCTGCACGACAGATTTGGTGGGGAGGAGGCCGATGATGACGAAGGTCATCGGGGAGGCTGTTGATGAAGTCCAGGCTCGCCGGATGCGGTTTTGGCTCGAGCTGCCTCCACTTGTTGGCTGCCTCACCGTCCATCTCAACTGGCAGCGACGCCGGTGTACACATGTGCTGGTCTGTGTTGTGTGCTGGCCTGCTGGGTGCGTGCAAGTGCGTCCTTTTGTGCATGCCGCCGCGTAGTGGTGAATTGTGCGCGAGTGCGTCCTTCTGTGCATGCCGCCGCGCAGTGGTGAATTGTGCGCGACTGCGTCCTTCACGCGGAAGAAGTGTGTCCTCAGTGCACCCTCAATTTACTAGCATGCGGGGTGCTACCCCGAGTGGTTTCAACTTTGTTTACTTCACCATGTGTCAGATGGGCCTCTAGTGTACTTATTTTCACCCACTGCCACATGGGCCAGCACACGAAGATAGAGAACACGAGCTGACAAGGCAGCATGTGGACTGGTTGACCGGTCAACTAAACAATATACGGAGCTGTACGCTTACACGGTGAGCGTATAATCCGTCAGTACAGAGAGTTTGAGTGAGAGGGGAGGCCCGTGAGAGATAGCAGAGAGGGAGAGAAAGAGCTACTCCCTCCGTTCGATAATGTAGTACCAACATTTTTTTAAGTCAAACTTTTTGAAACTTTGACCAAGTTTATAAAGAAATTACTTATATCTACAATACCAAAGATAAATGATAGTATGAACTAAGTACATGTTGTGATGAATCTAATGATCGTTCCAGATGTAAATGTTTTTCTCCACATATACATGGTCAAACTTTTCTGAGGTTTGACTTTTCAAAACATCCATATGCTTATGGACGTGAGAGAGTCCCTAACTAGAGAGAGTGAGAGTGTGTGTCTGTGTGTGTGAAATAGAAAGAGTGAGTGAAAAAAGTGTGTGTGCGTGTGTGAAAGAGACATGGACAACACACGATAAAAGTAGAGAAAAGGCGTGTGTGTCTTATGCAAACATATCACACATGCATCTTCGACAACTGAAGCAAGGTGAGGAGATAGTGTGTGGTTGTTTGCAACCCAGAGGGAAAGACCCCTAGCACGTGGCCAACAGGGGTCTAACAAGCAAGGGAGAGAGGTCGATAGAGACGTACAGAGAAAATGCAGACATGGGGAGGAGAGAGTGTATGTGTGTTGTTAAGAGATCCCCTAGAGATCATGATGGGACTACATGGGTGGGAGATTGAGTGACAAGGTGTGTGCGCGATAGAAGATACCCCGAGAGATATCGACATAGACGTATGGATGGAAGGAGGCAATACGTGTGTTCCTGAAGGCTAGTGAGAGATAATCATACTTAGGGGGAGTGCGTGCGCCTATGATGGAGTGAGGGATTATGGTACTTAGGGGGGTGCATGTCACATAGAGAGAGAGAGAGAACGAGGGCGGAGAGTGTTGGATGGGTCTATATGTAGCGCGAGCGAGACATGTGTATGCGTGAACCAGGGAGATATAAAGTTTGAGAGAGATAGAGGAGCCCTGATATGGCTGAGTGGTGCGTCAGATAGCTGAGAGGGGGAAAGAGATATTCCATCCACTCAATAATGCAGTGCATGTCAATTATTTTAGAAGTCGAACTTTGGAAATATTGATCGGGTTTACACAAATGTTATTTATATCTACAATACCAAAGATACATCATATGAAACTACATCTCATGATGAATCTAATGGTATATGTTTGCCGTTCTAGATGTAAATGTTTTTTTCCACGTACATGGGAAAACTTTGTGATGTTTGACATTTCAATAAATCTATATGCTATGGACCGAAGAGAGTGCCTAGGTCGAGAGAGATCAAGTGCGTGTGAAGGAGAATGAGTGAGTGTGCAAAAAGAGTATGTGTGTGAAAGAGAAAGGGACAACAAACGATAAATTAGAGAGTGTGTGTTTTTTTCGTTTCTTATGCAAACCTATCACGCATGCATCTCCGAGATAGAAAAGCGAGGTGAGGAGATACATGAAGATAGCTAGTGCGTGATTGTTTGCAACAGAGAGAGACACCCCTATAGCACATGTCCAATAGAGGTCTGGCCAACAAGGAACAAAGGTCGAGAGGGACACATGGAGAACATGGACACATGGGGAGGGAGAGAGGGTGTGTTTGTGACAGAGAGATCCCCTCGAGATCGTGAGGGGACTTATATGGGTGGGAGATCAAGGGAGGTACGTGTGAGATAGAAAGTTGCCCCGAGAGAAATCAAGATAGACCATGCACATGTTTGTGATGGAGACTAAGATTAGCTAGTCATATACATATAGGGGGACTGCGTGTGCCTATATTTGAGTGAGAGACCATCATACTTGGCTAGGCATGATATTGTGTGTGTGTGAGATCGATGGAGAGAGAACGAGGGAGAGAGATAAAGTTTTAGATGGGTCTATTGAGTGTGAGTGAGATATGCATGTGTATGTGTGACCCAGGTAGATGGAGAGTTTGAGAGAGAGAGGGAAGAGCTCTGACACGAGAGAGTGGTGCGTGAGAGAGTTACGGGAAACGAGCCAAGGAATTTGTGTGCGTACGAAGAGTGCACCCAAGATATTTAGCTTGGACTAGAGAATCATACATAGTGTGCGAGAGAGACCTATAGATGGAGTATATATGCATGCGAACTAGAAAGACCCCCCCCCACACACACACAAAGAGAGAGAGAGAGAGACGGAGAGAGATGGAGAGCGAGGGAGAGGGACCAACAAGGTTTGTGTGTTGGCGTGTGATAGAATTGAAGATTGTTGGCGAGAGAGAGAGAGAGAGTAGGAGTCCAGGAGAGGGGGAGGTCGTGTTTTATGCATCAAAGACCAATATAAACCATGTTTCGATATAAACTTGCATTCAAATATTTAAATTGGATAACATGTTGTCTGCAATCCACACATGAACGGAGATATGCGTATATCGAACAAGTTCATCAATTTGACTCTCAACATGTTCATGGAGTACTATAATACTGTACAACATGCTACTCAATTGAGGTGTTTAATTTTGGATTTAGTTCACTTTGTTGACCTGGTGAACGAGCTATTTCATTGAATCGAGATATTTCATTTTGGGTTTGATTCCCGTTTTTGAGTGGGTCAACTATTTATCATATAGTAAATCGCTAGCAACGAGCATGTAAAAACACATTACTCCTGAGCATCATCTCTCCATCTAAAAAAGAAGTGGCAAGCTAATATTTCAAAATTTGATTTGAGTCGACTTGGTAAGTTAGACGTGGATGCTCGTTATCCCAAAATTTGAACGAACCGTTAAACACCCTCTGCTCGGTGGAATTCGCCCGAGCAAATAAATGGGAGACGCGAAATTACCGGCCTATGTGGGACACACATCAATTGGCCCGTTGTACATCGAGGGTAGGTTCATAACTTCATCCAAGCGCGCCTTCTCGTCGGCCGAAATGACATGTGCCGAATAATTCATAAACCATGGTCGACAAAACACCCTCTCCTCGCCCGAAATAGCTCGCGCCCACTATTTCAAAACACGCTCTCCTCGCCTGAAATCGCTCGCGCACACTATATTTCAAAACACGCCCTCCTCGCCCGAAATCACTTGCGCCCACTATATTTCAAAACACGCCCTCCTCGCCCGAAATCACTCGCGCCCAGTATATTTCAAAACACGCCCTCCTCGCCCAAAATCACTCGCGCCCACTATTTCAAAACACGCCCTCCTCGCCCAAAATCACTCGCGCCCACTATTTGGGAGAAGCAAAGTTACTCTACTATCCTTGACCCTCAGTACACAAACCCAAGCCGAGAAGCCTAAAGGCAGGGGTAGAACTGTAACCCCCCCCCACACACACATTTCAGACAAATGCGCCCGTAAGACATGGTTCCCCCTCCTAATTCCCCATTCATACCTCGTGGGCGCCTAATCACCTTCTCCCGGAAGATCCCTTCTCCCGAGCCGTGAAACCTCAGCCCCTCCTCCATGGCACCCCCACCGCACAAAATTCACAGCCTCCCTGCTCTCTAATCTCAGAGATGCTACCCATTTGCTGTCATGCACTAGGCCATATGCCTCTTACTCTGTGCTGCCGGAGCTGCCTCGACGACGGCCGCGTGAATCGTACCGGAGATGATTCACCCCCGTCGTTGTTCACGGCGCTGGAGCGGCTCCGACTTTGGACCCGTCCAGAGCCCCGGCGCTGCTTCCCCATAGCCGTCGACCATCGCGACATCTCTACTTCCCTGCTGCCGGTAGCCCCTGCAACCGGGCCGGCCTCACCGTCTAGGCAGCTGGAGCTGCCTACTTCACCGGGCCGCCAGATAGGTCGCACCCTCATCTCAAATCACTTTATTTAGGTGTCAGTTGTCTGAGTTTTTATTCTGGGCCAATCAATTCCCAATGGGAAGCAGCACCGCTCGAGCCGGCGGAGCTCCTAGGCTATTGGTTGGCTGGTATCTAACGTAAGGGTGCGGGGGCGCAAGTTTGCCGCGGAAGCAACGCTTAGATGGCTATCTTAGAGTTGCATGGGTTGAAGGTACAGCCGCCACCGGATCTGGATAACAGCGAGTCTTTGTGGATTGGCCCGGGGGCGGCGCAACCATGGCAGTGCGGTGGGGCAGGGAGCGGGGTTTTTGTAGGGGCCATGGACGGCAGAGGTAGGCTGCTCTGCCGGTGGTCGCTGGCTCTTCGGAGAAGATTCCGAACAGTGTCAGCCCGGAGGCACAAGACGGCCATCAAGCCATCCGGCATAGATCGGACAGTACCAAAATAAAATAAAATCGTGTGACCCCAATTTAGTCTTCAGTCAATAGACGTGTGACCACTCTCGTACCTTGTTGTTGATCTCTTAGGGTATTTCTTCATATCAGATAGATGTGTTGTTCTTAACATTATGTGTTTTCTGCATCTTCAGCCACACCGTCTTTTGACTCACCGCAGCTGCTCCAACAAGGGAAGCATGCACCAGAAGGGAGCTATAGTCCCCACTCAACAGTTCCCTGCATCGAATTCACGTGCCCGACATGGACAACCATGTAACGCCCCGAGACCGATGTGCCAGGTGTCTTCCAGTTATTCGTTGTTGTTGCCTTGTCACTCGCTTATGTGTTGCATCTTTCCATGTCATCATGTGCATTGCATCATCATGTTTTCAAAACTTGCATCTGTCCGGGTCCCCTAGATTTCTCCGGTGTCCGTTCTGAGCCCAGGACACTCGGACGCACCTGCGGCACGTCTGAAATAGTATTTTATAAGTGGCGTAAAAATGTTCTCGGAATGGAATGAGAGTTGGTGTGCGGTCTTGTTATAGTGTAGGTAGACCGGCTGCTAACTTTCATCACATTCGGAGTCCGTTTGATGCCCCAACGGATAACTATAGCGACAATATAGTCGGTCAAACGTCGGACGTTTTCGGTCTCTGGAAACCGTTGCCGGGCTTCCTTCTCTTCTCTTCTCTCAGCCCAAGGCTTTCTGCACAGCCCACTACCACTCTCCTCTAGCCCACTAACCCCCTCCTCTGTCCGGAGCCGTCCGATGACGATCGTTCGGTCTGAAAACCTCTCCTCTAACCCCACCTATCTATAAATAGGCCACCACCACGTCCATATCGGACAACCCAAGTCTAAACCCTAACCCCCTAGCCGTCCTTCCTTGGATCCGGTGCCGCCACCTCAAAATCCGTGCCTAGCCGCTCCTCCACCGCCACTTGGCATCACGCTAGCAGTCAGCCGCCACCCAGCCGGCGCCCCGGGCCAACTGGAGGCCGCCACGTTGCTCCCCGCGCCTCCCCTCGACCGCAGGCCCTCCAAGCCCATCCGGAGCCCGCCCGGGCCCGAGCTACCCACCGCCGCAGCCCGTAGGCGCCCGCGAGCGCCCGAGCCAGGGGATCGTCCCCCTCGTTCACTCCTCCCGAGGCGCACGAGCTTCGTCGGAGTTCCGCGCCGCCTCCCGCCGGCGAGCACCCCACCGGACCCCTCTTCATTGCCTACCCCGACCTCTTCCAGCCTCGCCTCGACCCGCTGCAGATGAGCGACGCGCCCTGTCTTCCTCTTCGCCCTGCTCCCATCTCTCTCTCATGGCCCTCTCTCTGTCCCACAGGGTACACCGCCGCCGCTGCCCGGGGAAGCTCCGGCGACCCCTGAGGGAGTCCTGGATTAGGGGGTCCTCGGACAGCCGGACTATATCCTTCGGCCGGACTGTTGGATTTTGAAGATACAAGATTGAAGACTTCGTCCCGTGTCCGGGTGGGACTCTCCTTGCGTGTAAGGCAAGCTTGGCAATTCGGATATGTACATCTCCTCCCTTGTAACCGACTCTGTGTAACCCTAGCCCGTCCGGTGTCTATTTAAACCAGAGGGTTTAGTCCGTAGGACAAAAACAATCATAATAATAGGCTAGCTTCTAGGGTTTAGCCTCTGCGATCTCGTGGTAGATCAACTCTTGTAATACTCATATTATCAAGATCAATCAAGTAGGAAGTAGAGTATTACCTCCATCGAGAGGGCCCGAACCTGGGTAAACATTGTGTCCCCCGCCTCATGTTACCATCCGCCTTAGATGCACAGTTCGGGACCCCCTACCCGAGATCCGCCAGTTTTGACACCGACATTGGTGCTTTCATTGAGAGTTCCACTGTGTCGTCACCATAAGGCTTTATGGCTCCTTCGATCATCGGCAACGATGCGATCCAAGGTGAGGTTTTTCTCCCCGGACAGATCTTCATATTCGGCGGCTTCGCACTGCGGGCCAACTTGTTTGGCCATCTGGAGCAAATCGAGAGCTACGCTCCTGGCCATTAGGTTAGGTTTGCAAACTTAAACTATACTGCCAACATCCGCGGAGACTTGATCTTCGACGGATTAGAGCCCGTGTCAGGTGCGCCACATAGTCACGATGAGCACGACTTAGCTCTGCCGCCTGACAGTGTTCGGGAGATCACCCCTGTGGCAAATCCGGCCCTTGATACGGAGCAGATCGCGCTATCCGAGGACGGGTGGATGGACCCCGCCACAGAGGTCGCACACTCAGCGGCGATAGAGCCGAATACTAACTTCACCTCCTACGAGACCTGTGTTGCCGGATCCTTGGATTCGTCCCCATCCACGGGCTCCGAACTGCCTGCGTCCGTGCCTATCAAATCTGATTGGGCGCCGATCATGGAGTTTTCCTCCGAGGATATCTTTCAGCACTCACCCTTGGGCGATGTGCTAAATTCATTAAGGTCTCTCTCCTTGTCAGGATGCCCTTGGCCGAACTGTGTCCGGCTTGAGTGGGAAGCGGACGACGAAGAAATTCGTCCCCCACCCACCACCCACTTAATAGCCACTGTTGACGACTCACCGACATGCTTGATTTCGGCTCCAAAGACATCGATTGTATGGACGACAATGTAGGAGAAGAACAGGAACCACCGCCCACAGGGCGCTGGACTGCCACCTCATCATATGATATATACATAGTGGACACCCCCAAAGAAAGTGATGGAAATAAGGAAACAGAGGTAATCCCCTCGAGAAGCAATCTAAGCACCGGTGTCAACGGCGCCGCTCTAAGCCCCGCCATAGCAAAAACGGTGATATCGGCACAAGAGACAATAACGCTGCGGATAGCGCCGAAGACGAAGACAATCGCCTCCAGCCAGGCCTCGAGCGGGAGGATGGGCAAGCTAGCCCTAAGGAACAGGCACCAGACGGAGAATCAGAGGATGACAATTACATGCCTCTCTCCGAAGGCGAGGTGAGCCTCGGCAACAAAGAATTTATCGTGCCTGAGGATCCCGCCGAACAGGAGCGCTTCAAGCGCGGGCTTATAGCCACAACAAAAAGCCTGAAGAAAAAGCAACAGCAGCTTCAAGCTGACCAAGATCTGCTAGCGGATAGATGGACTGAGGTCGTGGCGGCTGAAGAATACGAACTCGAACGCCCAACCAAAAGTTACCCAAAGCCAAGGTTTCTACCACAACTCGAGGAAGAAGTATTAAAGCCTACACTTCCAGTGGATGATGCGGCTGACCGGCCACCTCGTGGCCGAGACAAAGCAGCATGTCAGGCCGAAGTCCAACCCGCACCCCGTCGCCAGTTAAATAAAAATACCAAGGCCTGGGGTAACACGCAGGACCTGCGAGACATATTGGAAAATAAAGAAGGACATGCAAGATCGATCTATGGATCATGAGGGCGCGCCCTAATGCGTGACGACGACCGTCATGCAGGATATACTAAAAGCAAATCCGGTAGGGCCGAATACAACAGAAAAGACTCGTATGAACTGCGTCGTGATATAACCCGGCACAGAGGCGCCGCACATCCCCTATGCTTCACTGATTAAGTAATGGATCATGAATACCCAAAAGGTTTTAAACCCATGAATATTGAATCATATGATGGCACAACAGACCCCGCGGTATGGATCGAAGGTTTCCTCCTCCACATCCACATGGCCCGCGGTGATGATCTACATGCCATCAGGTACCTCCCATTAAAACTCAAAGGACCTGCTCAGCATTGGCTCAATAGCCTGCCGGCGAACTCCATTGGCAGTTGGGAGAATTTGGAGGACGCATTCCTTGACAACTTCCAGGGCACTTATGTGCGACCACCGGATGCCGATGACTTGAGTCACATAACCCTACAGCCAGGGGAATCAGCCAGGAAATTCTGGACTCGGTTCCTAACTAAAAAGAACCAAATCGTTGACTCTCCGGATGCCGAGGCCTTAGCGGCATTTAAGCATAACATCCGCGACGAGTGGCTCGCCCGACACCTCCGCCAA
>NC_053027.1:516722263-516852663 GCF_003073215.2 Triticum urartu | reverse complement strand
GAATTCATGCTTTTATTCACTTACAATTACTTCACAGTTGGACCCTGAAAACTTTGATGCGCTAGTAGCACTTGCGATCATGGATTTGCAAACAAATGAAGGTAAATGCTCTTTACAGACAAGAAATTTCCTTCTCACCTTTTTTCTCATTATTTTCTAAGTATTGCAACTTTGCTATAGCTGGTGAAATTCGCAGTGGGATGGAGAAAATGAGAAGAGCCTTTGAAATTTATCCTTATTGCACTTTGGCACTCAACCACCTGGCCAACCATTATTTCTTTACTGGCCAGCATTTTGTGGTTGAGCAACTGAGTGAGACTGCTCTGTCTTCAAGCAGTCATGGACTACTGAAATCACAATCCTACTATAACTTAGCCAGATCATACCATAGTAAGGTGATGTACCCCATTCATATACCCATTGAATTAGTTGGGTATTATTTCACTTGGTTCTCTGTGCTGACACTTTGGATTTCCGTGTTGAGAGTCTAGTTTACAACCCTGAGCATGTGATGTATTTTTGACAATTTATCTGAATTCAGGGTGATTTTGAGACTGCTGGACGGTATTATATGGCATCTGTCAAAGAAGTCAATAAACCGCAAGACTTTGTGTTGCCATTTGTTGGTGAGTTTCTTGTTCTCATTCACATTTTTTCCTTTTTATTTATTTCATGACATTGTTCTGGTATGCAGTTTTTAGCATTTATGTACCTCCATGTTTCAAGTAGATGAAGTAGTAGTTAAATACTCGCACAATGCTATGGTCAGAAATCACCCAAATCCCTGCAAGTTAACTCCGCTGTTGTTGGGCTAATAATTTAGGGATATTTTTAATAAGGTGGAAGGGAAGGGGGAGGTGGAGAGGGAGAGGTGTATAGTAAGTAGATTGCTCCAGCAAAAAATGCTGATATTCTGGTAAAAGCTACTTAAAATATCGAAATGTTGTTTCTTAAAGATAGTACAAATGGTGAGTCAGGACAGTTTATATTTTGTGTGACTCATAATCAGCAGTAGCACTGCACGCCTCATCAACAAGCATACCTAATTAATCTCTAATGTCTAAGGCCACACTGATTTGCTAGTTCTGTCTTCTGTGTACTCCCTCCGTTCCTAAATATAAGTCTTTTTTTAGAGATTTCAATATGCACTATATACGGATGTATATAGACGTAGTTTAGAGTGTAGATTGACTCATTTTGCTTCGTATGTAGTGCATATTGGAATCTCTAAAAAGACTTATACTCCCTCCGTCCGGAAATACTTGTCATCAAAATGGATAAAAGGGGATGTATCTAGACGTATTTTAGTTCGAGATACATCTCCTTTTATCCATTTTGATGACAAGTATTTTCGGATGGAGGGAGTATACGCTAATGTGCTTAGTGTCTTTTAATTAGTTCGCTGTTAGAGCACATATCATAGTTTTTAAGACCGAACCACATAGCATAGTTATTAAGAGTAAGGGAGGCAGGGAGGGAGTGAGAGGGGGGAGGGCTTTGCATCGTCTTCTCTCTTTCATTATGCAGTTCTTTTCTGTGTGTTTGAAAGATGTTATACTCTGTACTAGGTTAGGTTCTGTGCTTTGGTTTAATCTGCTAGTGGCTGTAAGGTATTATGCTGTCATACTAAGTAAGTGTTGTGATTGAATTTGCTGTTATCTTAAGTTAGGGTCGTATCTATGAAGTCACCTCGCCATATGCTTTAACAAGTGTTATAAATTTATGAAGGGGGTCGGTTGCCATAAAATGCATTATGCCTCAAAACTATACCACATACTCCCTCCGTTCCAAATTACTCATCGCAAAAATGGATGTATCTAGAACTAAAATACATGTAGATACATCCATACCCGCGACAAGTAATTCGGAACGGAGGGAGTAGATATTTAGCTTAAAAAGGTCAGTTGCTGCTTGTGTGGTTTGTCCCTCTATTGTTGCCAGTTATCAGTGCATAGGCGTGCATCCAGCATCAACTGATAAACTACGTGCTTTGTTTCCTAAAGATAGTACAAATGGTACAACCGTAAACTGCCTAGGGGCAGGAATCACATTGTCCCTGTAAGTAGGGAGGCACCCCTCATTTGTGCTTGGACTCTTGCAAGAAAGATCAATATATTATCTGCACTTCTTGCTATTCTGTCTGCAACGAGCGTCGAGATTATTGCACATGCTGGTGTCATACGCATATCATAGTCTCGATCTCTTGATCCGCTCCCCATGCACTCTGTTTGGTCATGTAGCCGAACCAAGGTGCCACAAGTTCGTTGTTCGGTAAGTATTCACCATAGTTGCTGCATATCACGGGAACTGAACGAGAAATGATGTCGTGAGCAACATCCGATGTCGCTGACAATCGTCCGAGCACATGCCTTCATTATCGTCGACAGTCGGCCTTGTGTGTGTATGAGAACATCAAGTTGAGAGCCATGCTGCCTAAAGGAAAGGAATACAACAAGAAGTTTATTGCTCCAATATATGTACGACAAGTGAGATAAGCATCTCTGCCTGAGGCATCAAACTACTTAGTGATTGAACGGAATATGCAATCACTGATTGGGGAGCTGGTAAATCGGAAATGTAGAATGGATCACATCCCACATTGATGGGACTTATGTTTGTGATTCGAAGGGGAATCTAATATATGTGAGGTCTCTTAAACTCGTTAGTTGTGAGCCATCTCTCCGAGATGATCTCATCAGTTACTTGCGGAGGGCAAACAATCATGGATAGTATAGTAACTATGGTGGTTATGAATTGATAGAATCCTCAAGGTAAAGCAAGCACTGAGAGGTCTGATAAAAATTCTGGCAAGTTGGCCAGAGGAAACCCATGTCATTTACAGTAGGTACTCATATCTCATCATCAGTTATGTGCCTGTTGTCTTCCTATTGATTTGCTAGTTATAAATGAAATAGTGCCATCTATTTAAAATACATGATATACTTGTCTCTTAATCGATATTTCAGGTGATACTTGGGCATACCGTATTTTTTCTTCCATTTTAGAATATTTTATTGTGTATTTTGTTGCTGTTTTGTGACACTCGTGATCTGAACCAGGCCTTGGTCAAATACAATTAAAATTCGGTGACTTCAAACGTTCCTTAGCTAGCTTCGAGAAAGTGCTGGAGGTACACCCCGAAAATTGTGAAAGTTTGAAGGTAAGATGTGTTTCTAATCAAATGCTTCTATTCATTGTTCCAAAGCATTCCATTTGATTATGAATGAAATGATTTATGTTGCTTGTGCTAGGCTATTGGGAACATCTATGCAAACTTGGGTGAGAATGACAAAGCCATAGAAACCTTTAAGAAGGTTACACGGATTGATCCAAAAGATCACCAGGTAGTCATTCGTCTCTTTCTC
The DNA here is from genome assembly GCF_003073215.2 of Triticum urartu. NCBI lineage: Eukaryota > Viridiplantae > Streptophyta > Magnoliopsida > Poales > Poaceae > Triticum > Triticum urartu. The sequence goes on along the minus strand of NC_053027.1, from coordinate 516,849,298 downwards.
CTTTTTAGTGAATAATTTGTAAACCATAAATTCATTGATTTTGTACAAATTGTATCACTGTCGCCTGTTACAAAAACACTACACTAACTGAACTTGTATTCACTTGGATGTTGCGGTATTGATGATTAAGGATCAGGAATGCCAATCTTGGATGCATATGTGAACTAGGATGTCTGGACCTAGGAAACTTCATTGATAGTTGGGCATGCTAAATTATAGATGCCACACACACGCACACACCTTTTATTGCAGCTCTAGAAGAGTGTACAACAATTCCTCTAAAGATGTCCTGTTGTTCGATGATTAGATGAAAATATGGAATTTATTATAGCAGCAGTTATTACCAGGTCATATAAATTTGTAGATATTGTTTCATTGATGTTGAGGAATACTGCAAGAGTCACACTTTTTATTTGCTGTAGAAAAGGGGTATACATTAATTCTATTTGGTTTCCAAACATAAAATGTACAATATTTGTACATCAGTTACTCCCTTGTTTCACTGTATCTCTTCATGGCCTTAGGATTCTCTGTTTCAAGTGAGCGAATCAAGAGTGTAGTTACGGCAATTTTTTCCAGTCTCTGCCCTACTTATGTTCCTTTTTGATATTTGATCATGTACTTATGTGAAGTTTGGACGCTTATTTAATAATCCCATCTTCCTGTACTACCTCTGTTGCATTATTCAATACATGGTTTGGTCATATATCTGATATTGTAGTTCCAATGTTTGTTTTTTGCATATAATCTTGTTGATTAATTCACTATGCAGGCATTTGTTGAACTCGGTGAATTGTTGGTAGAATCTGATTGGGCTGCTGCCATGGAATACTTAAAGACAGTAAGGCTCTTCAACTAGCTATATGTTTATTGTGTTGACCAATGCCATGTTGGAGTTCTTAAAATGCTGTTTTCCCCCTTCTATCAAACTTGTGTAGTGTTTCTGAATTAGGATTAATCACTGAACTTTGTTTCTTAGAATCTTATAATCCACAAATGTATGATTAATATAAAAAACAAACGTTAACACTACAGAAGGTGGATTCATTTAATTATAGGCTTCATCACTCTATCAGCTTAGGTTCTTCTTCCTCTAGATTACCATTGTATTGGCTGTGATAAAACCGGTTTTCTCCTAAAAGTTGAGTTGTTCTATCATGCTGCATCACCTACTCTCTAGGGTCAATTCTGGCAGGATTGGCACATGAAGTTATATGTGCTTCTCTTCGAACTTTGAAATTGGTTTGCAGCATGAAAAACCATATACTTGGTTGTGTGGGCTGGTGATTATAGGTTATCTAAAGTGGATTATTTGACCATGATTTGCATATTGGTGATGCTAGGTTAGCTAAGGCTGGCATTCTGGCTATGATCTTATTGACGTGGCAAATGTTTGCTGCATCATTGCTGCATGTTAACTACTTTGTTGATCAAATGCATGCGTACCTGATTATTAAAAGGAAAGCATATTTTACCCCCCAGAAGCATTGGGTTTGTCTACTTAGCTTCCTAAACTCCTTTTGGACTCACATAATCCCCTGAACTCCTAATACTGGGCCACTTCATCTGGCATATCCTAGTTTTGCCACCGTCCACCACAAATGGATGCTGCTATCATATTCTACATATCCTCCCGCCGTCTTCCTTTTACATGGCTCGGGTGGAGAGGGGGTAGGAAGAAGACGTGGAGATTTGATGATGTCAGTATTCATTTTGTGCTTAAAAGTGGCGGAACCAGATGTTATGGCAGCCCATGTAGCAATATCACCGTCCACACTATCAATCCGGCTAAGCAAAACCAGGTTTGACTGGTAATTGAACTGGTACTGAAACACAGGCTTGTCAAGTTGATCAATAGAAAGTTTGGCAGATTAAAGACGATTAAACTTGACACCATTTGATACTTCAAAGGAACTCACAATCTACTTTTTATAAGATGTAATCTTATCTAGCATTTCCCAGGCACATCAAGTTTGACAGGTTACTGAATGGGTACTAAAACATGAGGGTGTTAAGTCGATCGATAGAAAGCTTAGGGGATTAATACTATTAAATGGACTGGATGTTCTCCTTGTAATACATAATCTTATCTAGCATTTCTCAGGCATGCACTCTCCTAAGGAAGGCAGGAGAGAAAATACCGGTTGAATTGCTCAATGGAATTGGACTTCTTTATTTTGAGAAGGCAGAGTTTGAGGTTTGTTTACTGTTATACATATAACATTGTATTTACATTTTCATGTATACACCTGACAGTACCTCTTTTGTTCATGCTTTCAGTTGGCTGAGCAAAGTTTTAAGGAAGCTCTAGGAGACGGTATCTGGGTTTCAATTATGGATGGGACTGCTGGTAGTTCCATAGCAAACTGGAGTGTGCAGTACAGGGATCAGAGTTTTTTTCACCAACTTGAAGAAAACGTATCTCTTGAATTACCCTGCGATAAAGTCACCACATTGTTTAACTATGCAAGATTATTGGAAGAGCTTCATGATACTGTGAAAGCCAGCCTCCTTTACCGTCTCATTATTTTCAAGGTACTGTGGTGTCATCCCCAAAACCCTTCCTGAGTGTCCGCTCTCTGTCTCTCATTTACTTATTTTACAGTATAAATGTAACTGGGGATGAAAGCATGCTTTGAAAGAACATGAAAACAGTGAAATTGTAACCTTCACTTTTCTTACTTAGTGTTCCTGTTGTTTATTGCAGCTGCAATCTGCACACAATTTTGTCTGTCATTTTCTGATGTTAGTCATTTGCCTGCGCGCACATGCCTTCATGTGTGACTTTGTTTTTGCAGCTTCTCTAAAACCTGCAGTCAGTTACCTTTAGTTTCATTTGTATTGGCCTTCTCTTGATATAGTTGAGATACCATTGCCATGTTTACCCCGTCCACCACAGATGTATTAGTTACATTGTTTTGCCAGTGATTGAAAGCTCATTTTGTGAGAATTTAATCTTTTCTATCAGGATATTATGCATATATTCCTCAGTCAGTAACCATGATTCTTTTTTGTGTAGTTCCCATTCTTTTTTCAGTTAATACTATGTTCTTACTTCTGTTTGCCCTTACTGTTCTCGGAATTAACTAGACACTGGTTAGTGTCAAAGCTTGTCGAGGGCCTTACGAACATTTTTTGTTTGATGTTGTTTACATTGTCTAGAAAAAGTTCATCTTCACAAGCTGTCTTGCGCAATTTTGTTTAAAAAAATCTGTCGTCCACATCACGTCATATCGATGCTTTCTTCTTCTAAGACAAAATGACATGCAGTCAGGTGTGTGCTCAAGGAAAAATAGATGAAGTCTACATAAAAGAAAAGCTCTTAATATTATGTTTTTGATAGAAGTTGGCCCCCAAATAACTATCACAAGTACAGACCCTGAGGAAGTGAAGTTCCTGATCTGTATAAGTATCATTATGGGAAAACTTCCCTATGAAATGTTGAAGTGACAAGTATTGGTGATTTATTTTGGAGTTGCTGTATTGGTCATTGGTTTCCTAATAGACTTCTAAAATAGATCTCTGTAGCATTATTCTGTGATGCAGGATTCTCTGTGCAACAATGAATACACTCTTTTGTATTTGTACTACACTTGTATTATATTCTAATTCCCTGTTTTCTTTAATAATAATAACAGTACCCAGACTACATTGATGCCTATCTGAGGTTAGGGTCTATTGCAAAAGAAAAAAACAATATTCAACTGAGCATTGAGCTGGTAAGTACTGATGCTTACATTTGTTGTTCTTCTTAACTGAGAATAATAATGGTTTATTTGTTTCTAGATAGGTGATGCTCTAAAGATAAATAGTAAGTATCCAAATGCACTGTCTATGCTTGGAAGTCTTGAACTTCAGAGTGATGAAACCTGGCTCACTGCGAAGGAACATTTCCGTGATGCTAAAGATGCTACTGACGGAAAAGACCCATACTCTTGGCTTCAGCTGGTATGTGAGCCTACTTCACTATAGTAGTTTTTTGAATGGCCGTGGTAGAATTTAATAAGTAAATCCCTTCCATCCTGAGTTATCTGTTTACAGTTTACAATTACTGTTGAATTAATATAGCTTGTAATGACAGTGCGTCATATTTTCCTTTTATGAATTGGCTGCTGCCTGCTGGCAGGATAAAATGCGTCAAGTAATTTAGACCATTAGTGTATCACCAAATTTAGTGATACGTTAGGCTTACATATATAACTCGTCCCCTTGTATTTCCAACAATTCTACAATAGCTGGTCATTGTAATACAGAATTTTCACTGTAAATGACTATGTTACTTAACTCTTCTCCGACTGATCAATTGCATATGTGTTGTTACAGGGCAACTGGAACTACTTTGCTGCCAATCGCCCTGAGAAAAAGGCCCCGAAATTCGAGGCCACTCATCGGGAGAAAGCAAAGGAACTTTTTTTGAATGTATGATATGTTACACCAGCTATTATTCCCAGTTATCTTCTCAAATTCATCAGGTCTTTGGAGGTTTTCATGCAATAGATTCTGTTCCTTCATATTTGTTACTCCCTCCGTCCCATAATATAAGACCATATTACATCTGATTTGTGAGCAAATCGGATGTAATAAGGTCTTATACTATGGGACAGAGGGAGTACAGAAATAGACCCCACAAACTGTTCTTCAGCAGCTGTCCTTTGTTTCGGTAATTGTGTGTAGGCATGTATTATACATGTACATTTATATTCACCATTTATGTTGATGCTCAGAATGGCCTGTCTTGATTGGATATCTCAGGAACATCTTCCGTAATTTATGTTCCCTGAAGTTCATCCGTGATCATTGCTTATTGTTTAAGATAGAACTGACTATTCTTGGGCCTGATGTCAGCTTGTAGTTTCTACTGTTGATAAGCTTTTTGTTTGTTTGTTTAGTAGTATTTCAGGCTAACAAAGAGTTAGCAGGAAAATTGTTCTGTGATCCTCTGCACAAGAATCAAAAGCTACATTTAATCTATTTTAAACTTCAGTAATTATATTTCTAGCACGATTTCTCATGTTCTTTATTTCATTAATGCCATCTTTTTAGAAGTGTAGCAAATGCTTAGTTTTTTATTTCTGTTAGTTTTCTAGTAAAACAATTGTCTAGTTTTAACTCCTGTCTCCATATTTAATGTATTTTGGAGATTAAATCACTGAATTAGGCAATCATATTTTTTTTAAAGAGTAAATAACTCTCCGGTTGGGACGAAGCACTTTGTACATGATCATTGATCAAGTCATGATATTTACTGCGTAAAGTCAAAAGCTTAGGAATTTGAATGCCATAATTTGTAGTGCGAGTGATATTTGTAGTAGGACATCAGGACATCTAGCAAGCTCTTTATTGATTTGCAATGTTACACTTTCGTCATGTTTGCCTCAAATCTCACATTTCTATTTCTACAGAAATATAATGGCATGATATTTAATAAGTCAAGTTGAAAACTTAGGAAGTTGGTTGGTACATTAGTGAGTTTGAGTTCCAGAGTCATACTCGAGCAAGCCATCCAGCAAGATGTGATGAATGATGATACATTTTCTTTTCTGGAGAATTGTAAATAAACAGGCAACTGAATTGGATGCACTTTGATTAAATTTCTTTTACATGAGAGCATTAATTTCTTGGAACCACAAAGCAAATGTGTGGTTGAAAGCAAATTATGTACTGCAGTGCTTTGAGGGATTGGTGATGGTATGGTGTCTTTAAGTGCCGGTTTGCTCATTGTTGGGATCTCAATCTCTGATTCAGGTACTAAAGCAGAACCATGGTAATATGTTTGCTGCAAATGGTCTTGGAATCTTACATGCTGAGAAAGCCCAATGGGATATTGCGAAGGAGTTATTTACACAGGTTAGAAAGGGAAAACAATGTTCATTATTCTATATGACAAACTGTGAACTTTAATAAAGTGCATCACCAATTTGATATTAGGTACATGAAGCTGCATCAGGAAGTATATTTGTTCAGGTACCTGATGTATGGATCAATTTGGCCCACATATATTTTGCTCAAGGCCTTTTTCAACAAGCAGTTAAAATGGTACTCTCCCTCTCTTCTCCCTCTCCCTCTCTCTCTCTCTCTCTGTCGGATGAATGAAGTTCCTAATTCCTTTTCTTGCAGTACCAAAACTGTGCACGGAAGTTCTTCTACAACACAGATGCAACTACACTCCTATACCTTTCCCGAACACATTATGAAGCTGAGCAATGGCAAGACTGCCGGAAATCTTTGCTGAGAGCTATACATTTGGCTCCATCAAATTATTTATTACGGTTTAATGTTGGCGTTTCAATGCAGAAGTTTTCTGCTTCTACTCTACAGAAGACAAAACGAACAGTTGATGAGGTCAGTACTGATACTTCTCTTTGCCTGGTTTCTGATTCTTTGATATATGAAGTAAGAGAAAAAAGGTAATACCACCCAAATCTCTCTGGTTTTGGTATATACCATGTGGCTCATTTCTATATCCTCCAAACTCCACATTTCTCTCCATTATCCAGCTTTTTGAGGTGATCCGTCATCCCTGTGTTTTTTTAGGGAGAAGTCGTTTTTGGTTTGAAGGCTGACGGTGACACTGCTTTTGTTGGGGTGATTATTGGACTGATCAACTTTTGTGGAGAAGAATCCTTTGGCTGCATTCTCTTGCCCTTGATAATCTGGTCTCGGTCCATGATGTGCTTACCACCCAAGACCCTCTGGATCTATTCCACCCCCCTTTCCAGCCAGGGTTTTGTTGAATTCCATGAGTTCAGACATTTCCTGATCAGCTTGCATTTTTTCCCGTATGCTGCCGATTCTTGGTCCTTCTCATGGGGTTAACTTTCTCATCTTCAGAAATCTACAAGGCTCATTTTCAGCATCTCCGAGCTCCATCCTTCACCTCTTGCCATGGAATTCCAAGTGCTCTCCTAAGCTCAAAGGCTTTGCCTGGCTCCTGAATGAGAAACTTAACACCAAGACATGCTTCAACTTCGCCAGTTTAATTCCCCTGGGGCTCCATTTGCTCTCTCTGCCAATCGAACTCCTCCGGAACTCGCGATCACCTCTTCTGGCTTAGCTTCAGCTCCTCATGCTGGCAGTGTCTCAGACTTCGCTTTGATATCCACACTTCATCCATGGAGGAGTTTGTTTCCCAGGCGAAACTTATGATCAGCAAGCCTTTCTTCCTTGAGGTTCTTGTGTTTGCGGCGTGGAATATCTGGAAGCAGAGAAATGCTAAAGTATCTGTTGTTTAACTTCAAGAGGGGTCTTTTCTTTCTTACAGAATGAGGGATTAGCTTTCCGCCTCTCTCAGGCTCAGGCTGGATTGGCTTTTTTCTAGCCCTAGCCCTTCTTTCTAGTTTCCCCTTTGTACAACCCCCTCCCCCCTCTCTACTTCTGCTATTATTAATAAAATTTACTGTCGGGGCCTCCCCTACCGTTTCCGCTAAAAAAGGCTCATGGTTACAGATGCAGCCACTACCAAAACCTATATGAATCATCCTTGCATCTCCCTGTATTTGGTTGGGTGGGACTGTGGGAGGCTTTTCCACCCTGGACAAGCTCACTAAACTTGGAAGGAATGTCCCCCAGAAATGTTTGACAGGCCCATTCACCCATTTGACCAAATAAGCTCATCCATGCACAACTAATCATGAGCGTTGGCAATAGTTGGTGATAATTACTTCAAGATTGGGATTGATAAGTGATCTAGTTATTCACACTTATGCTTAGTTTCCGATTGTTGAACCATGTTGTCAACTTGTGATGAAATATTCCTCAGTAATCTGTTGTGAAAAAATTAGGCACATAAATAGGAAAACGCTGGTTAGCCAACCATAAAAAAAAATATAGAAGCTGATTACATAAACATGATGATCGTAATCCACTGAAATGCCAAATGCAGCTTAGTGTTAGCGTCTGCTGATTAGTGGATGATAACTATTATTAATGAAAGTTAATGGCATAATTTAATTAATTAATAGCGTCCATCCATCCCAAACAAAATGCTGCAGAGTCTCATCCATCAAAGATGGAGTGTTTGTATTCCATCCTGAATTTTCAGGTTGTCCTATCCCATTCAACCTGACCCTATCTAAACACTACCTTGTGTGAACCACATGATCCTGGTGTTGCATACAAGTCCCCTGTTAAGATCTATACCAAACTTTTTCCGTGCCGCAAGCTACAGCAGACAAAACTACCGCAATGTTCTGGCAATATAAATTGGGTAGTCCCATCTACAGACTTATTGGAGCATAGATCTGACCCGGATATGCTGAAAGATGGTATTATGAATTACAGGCCTACAGCTCTATCATAGGGAATAAAAGCCTCATGACAGTTTTTTTCTTCACTAAATAGATCGCTTCTTTCAGAGGCCATCGCCCACCTTCTTGTTTAAGATATGACAATCTATCATCTTGTATGTACTCTTTACTAACCACAGAACTAATTTTTGCTGCATGCTTTCTTTTTCTAGGTTCGTGCAACAGTCTCTGAGCTTCAGAACGCCATTAGAGTGTTCAGTCTATTGTCTGTTGCATCAACGTACCATTCCCATGGTTTTGATGAGAGGAAAATAGAAACCCATGTCGAGTATTGCAGACACTTGCTTGATGCTGCTAAGGTTCATCGTGATGCCGCTGAACAAGCTGAGAAGCAAACCAAGCAAAAATTGGAAGTTACCCGTCAAATTGCTTTAGCTGATGAAGCTCGCCGGCGGGCTGAAGAACAGAGGAAATTCCAGGTCCTGCTCTTGCTGCATGTATTTCATCATAAATGTCTGTTTGTGTTTGAAAAATATTATATGTTTATGGCTAATGTGGTGCTGGTAACAGTTAGAAAGAAGGAAGCAAGAGGACGAATTAAAGCAAGTAATGCAACAGGAGCAGCACTTCGAGCGTGTCAAGGTATTTTTATATATTACCATGTGTGTTTCAATGAGAGCTATAGATGTCAATGATTCGTTCATAAGTGTTAAAGAACGATTCAAATCTACCCGTGAAAATCGGCCTATACAAAGTTTTGAGCTAGAGCTACTCGACTTGCCTGCACATACCAAAAATGAACTAGCACCCTTCCATCGGTTTTGGTCGGGTTGATTACAACCTGAGATTGAACACAGCTGTTCTTTGTTCGCCAAGGAGGACCAGCTGTGGTATGCCACTCCATTATTGAGATATGTTTGTTGGTATTGGCCCCAGGCTATTTGTGCCTACAGAAGGCATAGTTTCTTTATACTGTCTGATGTGACACATTTTTATGGTTGCTTATGTGGAAAAGACCATTCAATCACAAATAAGTTGCAATGTTTTCTCATGCTATTTGGAACCCTTTGGGAACAATTTTCTCTACAGTATCTGTATTCTAATCTTGCACTATCGCATCACTGAATAATAGGCACTTTATTGGGAAATCAGTCCATAGTCTTCCAAGAATTTGTTATGTATAGAAATGGTGACAGACCATATTTTTCTTGTCCATTGTGTGAAAATCTGCTTTTGTTCATGCAACTTAAGTACCTAACCCAGGATTAGTTTCTCCAAAGCTGTAATGTCACAAGCACATTTGGATTTTGCCTGACAGCTTAAAGCATGATTTGACAATGTACTGTTTCTCATAAGGAACAATGGAAAACATCCAACAACACCCCTGGTAAGAGAAAAGATAGGTCCAGGCATGAAGATGAAGATGGGGACAGTGGGAAGAAGAGGAGGAAGGGTGGCAAGAGAAGGAAGGATCAGAAGACAAAGATGCAATACGAAGATGATGAAGAAGATCAATACAGAAACGAACCAGAGGAAGATGATTATGCAAACATGTCAAGGGATCCTGGCGGTGACAGACCAGAGAAAGCCCCAGATCACCTTCTTGCGGCTGCTGGTCTTGAGGATTCTGACGCCGAAGATGAAACGGTTAGGGTTCCTGTTTCTTTACCATAAATTCAAAATACATTTATTTCTGCATCCAAGTTTGTTTGTTTTGTCTTTGGGGAGCTTTGATGTCTGTTTCCTGCTATGCAACGGAAGTTATTTTGCTCCATACATATGGTGGTTTAAACTGTTCATGCTCACAAGTGCTTTGGTGCAAAGTTGCCTTCATCTACTCTTTTGCATTGTAGGGTCATCCTCAATCCGTGATAGAGCGGAAGAGACGAGCATGGTCAGAATCTGACGACGAGGAACCAGTGCAGCGATCAGTGCAACCTACTAGCCCAGGTCCGAATGATCTGAGTGAATGAAATAAGTAGAAGGACAAAGCTCGCTCTTGACAGTGATGATACATTAGGTTATGATGTTGTTGTAGAAGTCCCAACAGTTTAATTTACTTTTGGGCTGTAACAAAATAATTTCTGTGGTAGTTTTTTTTTGGGAGGGAATTCACAGTAGTTCTAGAGCTAAGAAAAGATAAACCTTAAGGGCCATGTTTGCCCCATACTAACCGAAGCACTGTATCCAATTCATGACACGTTTCTACGTTATCCTGTAGTATGTTTTATGACTATCCTGTCTTTTCTGGTCTGGGCTTGTGTTGTGGTTTTTGCGGGGTGCTCCGTGTTAAGGGTGGAAATGCAAAAGCTAGCAACTTTTTGCAATAAAACTACGTTCCAGGTATGGGTGGGGCCACTTCATACCCTCACCTGCCCTCAATGAGCTTACCCATCACCCTTGCCCATATTTGCCAATGGGTACAATTTATTCGGCAAATGGGTATAATTTATTCCCATACCCATTACTCGACAGGATAGATATACCTGTGGGCAAAACATCAATTTCAACAACTCACAGTCATGAAAAGCAATATATAATTACAATTTATAAATAACAACATATACTTATAAACAACACATTTAATAAACAATATCATTTCTCATAAACAACACGTGCCAAACTAAACCCTCTTTTAGGGCTTAATCGGTTAGTCCTCTCCCAAGAGGGTTGGAGAGGATTGACAAGGATTGGGACGTATTGTGGCTTATAAGGGGCTTAAATCCCCCTCAAACTCTTTCAATCTTTTCGGATCCAAACTCAACCGAACAAGGCCTTAAGAAAATAGGATCACACCGTCTTTTAAAAGATTCCGGCAATCCTCATTTTACTGGCCGCTGTTTGGAGTTTCTACGGCCTCTAGCGCTCGTGTGCAATGCGGAGAGTTTAACACGGAATGAAGTGTAAAGAATATCAGTCGATGGGAATCGTCTTTCAAAAAGAAGAATCCTCCAGTCTCCCAGCCAAAAGCACTAACCAAACTGCACCTTGGATGTGAGTGTTTGGTTAGCTTATTATCACTGCACAAATGTAAGGTAGTAGCTTCCAGAGCTTCCATAGTCATGTCAAGATAACTTCGTCGAGCAAATGGCATGCTCACAAAAAAACCATGGCAAGGCAAGATCAATGAAAAGATACACAAAACTTTTGCATACTCACGGTAGAAAAAAAAAGGAGTAGCAATGACCAGTAACACCACGCGCAGAAGGATACGCGAGATGGCTCGAACGATCTAGCGAGTACAAGAAGTCTCAACTTTCCCATATGATACGCGCATGTTTCAACGTTACAATGCAGCTAAATTCATGCTTCAGTTCACCATGCCCCTAAGCCAGTGTCTCAGAAAATATTACAGAAAGAGAGTCAGTAGCGCCACGCGCCATCTCACAGGATGTTAATTTCGCCGTTCAGGTCAGAGCTCTATGCCTCCACAGCAAATCAGTCATGCTCGCTTGACGATGCTAAGATTAAACACTGGTTCGACGCTTAAACGACAGTAATAACTACTACTCCCTCCGTTCCTAAATACTTGTCTTTCTAGGCATTTCAACAAATGACTACATACGGAGCAAAATGAGTGAATCTGCACTCTAAAATATGTCTACATACATCCGTATGTAGTAGTCATTTGAAATATCTAGAAAGACAAATATTTAGGAACGGAGGGAGTAGCTACCTATAGTAAGCACTGACCGGGAATTTAATCCAGAATAAGCAGAGTACAGGGTGATGGGGAAGGAGTTCAGTCGTCATCATCGTCAGAAATGTCTATCACGGCAGGCCAACTTCTTGGATTTGGAGGAGTTGAACCAGGCGGGTCAGCCGAATGAGGTGGAACCACTTGACCAGCAGCGATGGAGCATGGAGCTGGTGGCTGTGATTGATCTGCAGGGGCCTGAGTTATCACCTGGTCAGCAGGAGCGACAGCAGCAGCAATGTCCATGCTTGTAGATAGATCAGATCGGGCTCTGTGGCCAGCAGAAGCGACAGCAGCAATGTCCATGGATGGAGCTGGTGGCTGGGACTGACCTCCAGCTCCAGGAGCTTCAGCCACCGCCTGATCAGCGGGAGGGGCAAGAACATCCATGGATGGAGCTTCAGCCATCACCTCGTCATCGATAGCAATGACCTCCAAGTGCAGAGCCGGTGGCTCGGTTTGTCCAGACGAGACCTCCTCATCCGGATCCGGCCGGGCCTCGATGGAGCGCGAACGTGCTATCTGAACCAAGCGTTCCCTCTCCCTTCTCCTCCGCACTGTTCTTTTGTTCACGAGCGGCTCGGCCGATCCACTAGAGCACTCCGATTCGTAGAAGTTCTGCCACAGGCTGAAGCAAACGTACTCTTTCTCCTCGGCAGAGCCCCTAGCTTCGCTTCTCGCTGCCTGCCTCTCCGGCGCAGCCCGGTTCGATTGCTTCCGTTTGCTCCGGGTCAGAGGGGCGGCAGGCTGAACGGTTATTCTCGGAGAGTCTTCAGGCCGATGCTGCCTCCGTGTCTTCATCGAGGAGCTGGTCTTGGTCGGCTGCTTGACCGTGCTTTGAGTGGCAGCAGGCCGGGAAATGTGCTTCTCCAACGCGGCCAGGCCTTGCCCTAGCTTTAGTTTCTTCTGAGATGCACAAGGCTGCACACTGGATCTCTGAACGTCCTTCCTGGAGGTGTTGCTTCTCGGCGAGTTTGCGTCGTTGCAACTCCTCCCTGGAGAGAAAAACCCCTGCTCCTCCGACGTAACCGATGCTTGCTTCCGTTTCAGCCGTCTGCTCCGAGGGGCGGCAGAGAGAACAATTGTCTTCTGAGAGTCATCTGCCTTCTTTGAGGGGCTGCTGCCCGGTGATTTTGCATTGCTGCTGAGCAAATGCTCGCGCTTCGCCCATGCGAGAAGCTCTTGCTTCGGCTTTCTCCGAGGGGCAGCGGACAAAACAATTGCTTTCTGAAAGTCTTCAGGCATATTTCTCTTGCGTGCCTTCTTCAAGGAGCTACTCTCCTGCACTTCGTCTGAATCTGGATACGACTGCTGTACAGCTCCTTGTTGTGACTTGGGCATTTTGGTTGTTTCAGTCCGAAGCCGCAGCGTACCTGAAGAAGTCATGTTGTAAGTTGATATCGTAACAAGTTACCTATAGCAAAGAATTGTCTTTAATTTGGGGAGTACTGTAAGTCTACGTTCTTATTGGCAGCCAATATGTCTCACTAATGCTGGAAGTACCAAAGTTCACATAATGAAATGATCAAACAAAAAAATCACTATAGCAACAAGTTTACATGACCCACCAAGTTACGTGCAAAAAGAGTTACCATGCAGCTGATCTATTTTTTGTTAGATATCATGGTTTCAGTTTCAGTGCCACTCCTGACACAAACCCATTGTTTTTCACTTAATTGTACAGCATAAGCAAAAGAATCTATAATAGATAAACACCTACAGCATCAGCCAAGAATTTTATAGCACATGGTAGCTATCTTGATTCCTGAATATTTACGAACTATAGCTGATCTATTTTTTGTTAGATACCATGGTTTCAGTTTCAGTGCCACTCCTGACACAAGCACCCTATTTTTTCACTTAATTGTATAGCATCAACGAAAGAATCTATAATAGATAAGAGGTCACACCTACAACATCAGCCAAGAATTTTATAATACATGGTAGCTATCTTGATTCTTGAATGTATCAAGCTACAGAATGAAAAACAAATTGTGGACACAAACAGTTGCATGCATGCTGACAATTTAAGATGCAAGAATGTAAGAATAACTGTAAACCGGACAGATTTTAGGTGAATCGTGTAGTGGTAAAACTGAAGCAGAGGAGCCAGGTTTGACTTCTATTCTCGTTATGGTTAGTTTGGAGCTCATAACCGATGGCGTATTAGATAATTGATTCTGACATTTACCTTTTGGAGCCATCTTTTGTCCTGGTGTCACTGCTGGTTTGGTCACCACGTATTTACCACGACAACCCTTCTTGTGGCTGCAGAAAATAGCATCAGTCAATACACCTTTGAAGTTTTCTCAAACACATACACCTTTGAAGTTCACATGCAAACATTAGCTGAAAGTAAATATTATCTAGAAAAACATTCAGAGTCTCTGAGAGTATTAAAAATAACAAATAAATGGTATACGAGTTTTGTTAGGGTACCAGATTGATCTATTATACTCTCAACAATTCAACTCAGTTCATACATCGATGGTGTTCTGGTGGTGGAAGGGAAGGGAAGGGAAGTAGGTGAGGAAGAGAGAGCCGCCGTCCTTTGCCTGATCCTCCTGGATGCCGATCCAATCGGTGCTTCCAGATTAAGTACCGGTGGCGATGCGTCAACGGGTCCAGTTGGGCCCGACAAATCTTCTGTTGGGCTGGACGATCCTCTTGGGCCTGCTGGATATCCTTCTCGCCACGTAGCCGTCTTGGGCCGGGTTCGCTGCCATGGTGGTACTCTGTTCTCCAGTCGTCATGGCAGCGGCTCCCTTGCTCTGCTTGCTCGTCACGGCGCTGACATCCCCCCCTTCTTGAGTTGTGGCTTGTCCCCAAGCCAGCAGTGCAGGGTAGCGTTCGCGCGTGGCCTTGGCGTCCTCCCAGGTGGCGTCCATGATCGACGGGTCGGACCAGCGCACGAGTAGTTGTTCTCGTCGGCCTTGTGGGGTTTGGCGCCATCTTGTGTCGATGATCTCCGCCGGCTTCAATGGATCATCGTTGGGTACTGGCAGCGCCGTCTCGACCTGGGTGGTGGGGGAGAGAGCTCGGCGAAGTTGAGACACATGGAAGACGGGGTGGACCTTGGCGCCGGCAGGAAGCTCAAGCTCGTAGGCGACGGGGTTGATGACGCGGATGATCTTGTAGGGGCCGTAGTAGCGGAAGGAGAGCTTGTAGTTCGAGCGACGTACCACTGTCATTTGGACGTAAGGTTGTAGCTTGACGAAGACAGAGTCGCCCACCTGGAATGATCGTTCGATGCGCTTCTTGTCCGCCTGGGCCTTCATGATATTGCGAGCACGGTGGAGGTGCTCCGAGATGACCTGTTGCATGTGCTTTCGTTCTTCTAGCCAGTCTTGGAGTTGCGGAATCCTGCAAGTGGAAGCAGCTTCGATTCCCCAATGGCGAGGTTCATGACCGTAGAGCGCGACGAAGGGTGACGTGTTCAATGCCGAATGGAAACTGGAGTTGTACCAGAACTCTGCAAGGGCCAAGTACTGATGCCACTTGCGCGGGTTGGCGTGGGTGAAGCACCTGAGGTAAATCTCCAAGCACTGGTTAACATGCTCCGTTTGACCGTCAGTTTGTGGATGGTACGGCGTGCTCATGTTCAGCTCGGTGCCAATTGTCTTGATCAGCTCGCGCCAGAAATTGCTGGTGAATACTGGATCTCTGTCTGATACGATAGCTTCAGGCAGTCCGTGCAGTTTGTACACGTTCTCCAGGTAAGAGTGAGCAACTTTTGCAGCCGTGAACGGGTGACCGAGGGGCAAGAAGTGCGCGTAGCGCGTGAATTTATCCACTACGACAAGGATGCAGTTGAACTTGCCTGACAACGGCAGTCTGTCGATGAAATCCATGGTCACCACCTTCCATGCGTCGTCTGGAATCGGGAGTGGTTCTAGCAATCCAGGGTAGCGCACACGTTCTGGTTTGGCCTGCTGACAGATTGAACAGGACTGCACATACTGTCTGGTGTGCTCTTTCATCTTGGGCCAGGCGGAGAGGTGGCGGAGACGGCGGTAGGTAACAGGCACGCCGGAATGGCCGCCCACAGTACTGTCATGGAAGGCCTGGAGCATGCGTTGCTGGAGTGTGGGGGAGCCACCCAACCAGAGCCTATCTTTGAAATACAGCAGGCCATCGCGCATGGAGAAGCGCTGTTTGGGGTCCGGTCGTCGCGCGAGATCACTGATGATCTTCTGAACTTGTGGGTTGTTCTCATAGCTTGCTACGATATCGTCTAGCCATACAGGCTTGTAGACTGAAATTGTTGTCGCTGTTTCGTCAGGAGCTCTTCGCAACAGTGCATCAGCGGCTGAGTTCGTTGTGCCTGGGCGATAGCAAATTTTGTAGCGCAGACCAAGAAGCTTAGTAAATGCCTTCTGCTGCCATGGTGTAGAGAGATGTTGGTCGTCGAGGTGGACTAGGCTTCGCTGATCTGTCCGGATGATAAACTCTTCATTCTGCAGGTAGGGACGCCATTGCTCGATAGCCATGAGAATCGCCATGCATTCCTTCTCGTAAGTGGATAGCCCTCTGTTTCTGGGACCGAGAGGCTTGCTCATATATGCTATGGGGTGACCCTCTTGTTGAAGAACTGCACCCACTCCGTAGGCGCAAGCATCTGTATCGACGGTGAAAGTTTTCTTGAAATCTGGCAACTGCAGGACAGGTGCTGTGATCAATTTCTGCTTCAGAACATCGAAGGCTTGCTGTGTATCACTGGTCCACACGAACTGATGATTTTTCTTGAGCATATTGAAGAGCGGTCGTGCTATGATCCCAAAGTGCTGGACGAATTTCCTGTAGTACCCTGCCAGTCCTAGGAACCCGCGCACCTCCTTGGCGCAAGTGGGCGTTGGCCAATTCTCAATTGTCTGAATTTTGCTGGGGTCAGTGGAAACGCCCTGCTCGTTGATGACATGTCCAAGGTAAGATATCTGTTGCTGTGCAAACGAGCACTTGGATTGCTTCACTTGCCAATGATCTGCCCGAAGCAATTTCAACACTTGCCTGATGTGCTGAATGTGCTCTTTTAGTGTCTTGCTGAAGATGAGAATGTCGTCGAAGAACGAGATCGCATAGACACGGTTTACAGGGCGGAGAGTGGTGGTAATGGCGCTGTTGAATGTAGCCGGTCCTCCGGTGACCCCGAATGGCATAACGCGGTATTCCCAATGGCCGGAATGGGTCTGGAATGCCGTTTTGTACTCTTCACCTTCCGCCATTCTGATTTGATGGAATCCTGCGCGCAGATCTAATTTGGAGAACCACTTGGCGCCCGCAAGCTCGTCCAGCAGCTCGTCTATGAGGGGAATTGGGTACTTGCTGGCCACCGTCATGGAATTGAGTCGTCGATAATCAACGCAGAGACGCCACGTTCCGTCCTTCTTTTTGACAAGCAGTGCTGGCGAAGAGAACGGACTGGAGCTTTTTTGAATAATGCCGGCATCGAGTAGCTCTTGCACCTGCCGCTCGATTTCTGTCTTGAGTTCCGGCTTATATCTGTACGGCCGCAGGTTAACTGGTTGTGCTCCTGCCATCAATGGAATTCTATGGTCACAGTCGTGTCTCGGAGGCAGGCATCGTGGATCTTCAAACACATCAGTGAACTGTTCCAGTAAACGCAGAACTTCAGTTGGTATTGGGGTGTCAGGTTTGCTGCTTCCATCCAGTGAATTCAGTTGCACAACATGAGCGACTGAGCCTTGTTTACATGCTTTGAGCAGTTCTGGAGCTGATATGACAGAGCATTGTGTTTGATCCGAAGAAACTGCCAACAGTTTCAATTGGCCTTCAGGTGTAGTGACTGTCAGGTACTGCTCAATCCAGCCAATGTTCATAGGGCTGTGCTTGCGGAGCCGATCCATACCAAGTATAGCGTCGTACGATCCCAGCTTGAGGATTTTGAAATCCGTTTGAAACTGGTGACCTTGTGTGACCCATTGACACGCAGGAATGTAACGAGTGCAAGGAATGGTAGCTCCATCTGCAACTCGCACACGGCACGGCTTCGGCAAAGCAGTTGCTCCAGCCAGCTTGGTCGCCAGGGTGCTGTCAACGAAAGATGTTGAACTGCCGGAGTCCACTAGCAGTAGTATTTCTTGCCCTTGTACCCATGCTTGCAGTTGTAGGACCCCGGGGTCTGATGATCCGTCTTCAGCCTGACGCGAGAGAGTGCATAGGTTTTCTTCTTCAGAAACGGGCGAATCGGGTGGTGAGTCACCAGTTGGATCATCCAGGCTGAACATGGCAAGCAGTTTGTCGACGATGTGCATTTGTACTGTTGGTGGGCACACATGGTCTTTGCCCCAGCGTTCTCCGCATTTGAAACAAAGCCCTTTTGCTCGTCTAAATTGACGCAGTGCTGCGATCTTGCTTGTTTCAGACGAGGCCCGAGCTGCATCGGTCCCACGTCTGTCTTCAGAACAGGTCGCAGGTGTCACTGGTCGACTGAAGAAGGAGGGTGGAGTCGATCTGACCGCGTGGCTTGGCCCTTGGTTGGTGTTGGAGAAGCGCCTGTAGGGTAAGTCGCCGTCGGCCACTTCCTCCTGAAGTAGGGCCAGCGAACAAGCCGTGTCCAGGTCCGGTGGGCGCTGTACGAGCACCACCGCGCGGATGTCCGGTCACAATCCCTCGACAAAGCGCGTCAGGAAAAAATATGGGTGAGTATTTTCGGAATAAGAAATGAGGTGATTCATCAGTGATTCAAATCGCTCGATGAAATCTGCGACAGTAGTATGCTGCTTAATAGCGTAAAACTGTCGGATGAGCATCTGGTGTTTGTCGCGCCCGAATCGGGTGCAGAGTAATGAAGTGAACGATTCCCAGTCGAGCCCAATCAGTTTCTTCTGAACTGACTGGAGCCAGATGCCCACAGGGCCTGAGAAGTTCAAAATCGCCATAGGGACACGGTATGCATCATGAACGGCGAACATCTGGAAATACTGCTCACAGAGCGTTTTCCAGAGCTGCGGGTTTTCGCCGGTGAACAGGGGAAAATTCATGGGAGGTGGATTTTGCCCCAAATTGGCGAGGAACGATGGAGTTATGTGATCTGGAGGGGAAAGTGCCAGGTGCTGAGACGTACCCGTGACCGGGAGTGCCGTCGGTGACTCGATGGTCACCGACGGGAGCCCCCCGGTGAGATCGACGTCGTCGTGGCCACTGGGCCCGTGGAGTATTCCTTGCGTTTGAAGCAGCGGTGGCGGAGGAACTTGGGGCGTCGCTCCACTCGACGAAGACGGTGCGGTTGGTTGGGGAGGGGTCGCTTGCATCATGGCGACTGTGTTCTCCAGCTTGGTGAAGCGGGCTTCTAGATCGGGTTTCCACCGAAGGAGATCCTCGATCTGCGATGTCTGCGCTTGCAGCTGCTTGAGGACGCTTGCGGAGTCGCTCTTCGCGTCCTGATGGAGCTTGTCGAGGTACTCTTTGAGCGCCGGATCCATGGCGGCGAGGAAGACTTGCCGGGCATGGACGCGTTGTCGAGTTTCCAGGATGTCGCGGCGGAGATCGATGGTGGTGGTGGTCTTTGATACCAGGATGTTAGGGTACCAGATCGATCTATTATACTCTCGACAATTCAACTCAGTTCATACATCGATGGTGTTTTGGTGGTGGAAGGGAAGGGAAGGGAAGTAGGTGAGGAAGAGAGAGCCGCCGTCCTTTGCCTGATCCTCCTGGATGCCGATCCAATCGGTGCTTCCAGATTAAGTACCGGTGGCGATGCGTCAACGGGTCCAGTTGGGCCCGACAAATCTTCTGTTGGGCTGGACGATCCTCTTGGGCCTGCTGGATATCCTTCTCGCCACGTAGCCGTCTTGGGCCGGGTTCGCTGCCATGGTGGTACTCTGTTCTCCAGTCGTCATGGCAGCGGCTCCCTTGCTCTGCTTGCTCGTCACGGCGCTGACAAGTTTGAGACGTCATTCTGCGTCTAAATGATTGAGAGGCAAATTTCAAAAAGAAATGAACCACCAAGTGTTCAAGCCTTCAACGGCATATCTTGTCGACTTTGTGCGAGA
Organism: Triticum urartu; assembly: GCF_003073215.2. Taxonomy (NCBI): domain Eukaryota; kingdom Viridiplantae; phylum Streptophyta; class Magnoliopsida; order Poales; family Poaceae; genus Triticum; species Triticum urartu. The sequence continues at coordinate 516,829,340 of NC_053027.1, read as the reverse complement.
AAACAGCAATTAAGAATGTGAGGCACAATTTTACAACTCATCATATAAACATGATGAGTTATATGTCAGGGTAAATTTATGCAGTCTTACTTGTGCCAGTGACAAAGCTTGTTGCCACAGGTTGGATCTTCGCTAACATTCTCGATACAGCAGGAATCAGATGGAGGTCCCAGGCTCTTGGCCCTCACAAGTGTATTGCCACACTTGTCACACTGAAATTTAAAATATTGAACATGCCAGTAAGAGGTAAACCAGATTGAAAATTAATAACCAAAAGGAAAACACTAAAAAGAGAACTATGCATGGAAAGTAGTACCTTCCACATAGAGCCCTGGATGTTGCAGGATTTTTCCTGACTGAAATCATGGGTAGTGGTGATACAGTAGCCACTTATCGGTCTCTGGGTAGTGTGGCGCAAGCAAAAGTGGAAATCACCAACAGGCTGAAATGGTTATAAACATATCTGCCAGAAAATACTAACCGCGTAATCGTCGACGGAGCTAGTGTTGATCGCATCCATCCAATCACGGAATGCAGGACCATGGCTGCATGAATGCACAGGAAAACTTAAGCAGCAGGCAGGCAGGCATGCTAGGAGAAGACTAAGATTGGAACACACAATCTTAGTTGAAAGGATACAAGTATTTACCCGAGGCTCGTCAGACCACGCTTTACAAATACGATTCCATGAATCATGAGATGCAGCAGGGCGTTCTTCAGATCGGCATTTGTGCGATATCGCGGCATTGGCTTGTAGAGTGTTATTTTGCTCAGGTCTCCAAGGGAACAGTATCCGAAAGAACTGCTTGTGTACAATCGAATCAGTGTTTTCTTTATATTATTTTTCATAATAAGCTAAGTCAATTTAATAATTGAAAAAAACACTCTCTGTATACTAATATAAGACGTTTTAGCTCACTTTTACTAGCATAAAACGTCTTATATTAGTTTCCAGAGGGATTATATTACTAGATAACACACTCACATTTTATAGCCCATAATCAACATACAGTAAGGAAATGCTCTTGCTAAAGTCTACTCCCTCCGTTCCAAAGTTGAGTCATCTAATTTGGAACGGAGGGAGTACATATCTAGCTAATGCGACAGTGAGTTCATTAAGGAAGTGCTGCGATCTATAAAAGTGAATGCTGAGCCGAGCTCAGGCAAGCAGTCAGTGGGGAAAATGCTATATTTGGAAAGAAAGAAAAAAAAATCAAGATCCGAAGTCATTGCACCGTTCGGACGGAAAAATCGACTCAGGCCGAATTGGAAATCAAAATCTTCTACTGTATGACATTCGAAGTGTCAAATGGTACACAATGAAACATCTTGTGAGGTGATTAAGAAGAATCTATATCATTTCGCCAAAAAAAAGAGAACATATCTACAGCACCACGATCCTAGGCGGGATTGTGGTTGAAAGACGGTGAAATAAATTGGGTGAGCAAGCCATTTCCTAACCTAATTAACGGGGACTCCAACATAATTAATCCTGGCACCCACCCCAGTCCCCCCCCTCCCAAAAAAAAATCAAAGAAATGGGAGTGCAAGAGGCGGACTTACGTGATCGTCTTGGTGCGCGGGGCGGCCCGCTCGACGGAGAAGCCGGCGTCGGCGAGCGCGCCGCGGAAGTAGAGCTCGTCGTAGTGCCGGAACAGCTCCCACGGGTTCTCGTCGTCCGCGTCCGGATCCGCCCCCGCCCCCATGGCCTCCCCCACTCACAAGCTCACAAGCTCACGCGATCACGCCTCAGGCGAGCGGCGGCAGCTTCGCGGGCAAGGATGAAGCGGCAGCGGCAGCAAGATCTCTCCCTCCCTCTCTCCTCTCCTCAGGCGAGCGGCGGCGGCGGCAAGACGAACCGCCGTGAGGGGAAAGGGAAGTGGGGGAGATTGGGGTTTTCTTGATGAGGCCTCCGCTGCCCCGTGCATGAAAAAATGGCGAGTGAGAGTGAGAGAGGGTAGAGTAGAGTAGGGGGCTAGGAAAGGTGCGTCGTGGGAGTGTCAGTGGTGCTGACGCGCGGGCCCGCGTGGAGACGCTGGTTCCGCGTGGGCGCTGCTGTACACTCGTGTGTGTGGAAGACGGGGGCAGAGGGGGAGGCTCTGGAGGTGCGGTGTGGACGGACGGCTGGGATGCCGTGACGCTTGGCGTGGGCGCGGCCCGAGCCGCCGGATGGAAAAGGAAAAGTCACGCGCGGACTTGACCTCTGGTTCGCCCGGGGGGGGGGGGGGGGGGGGCCCGCGCCCAGCGGGAGCTAGCTACAGGAGTAGGACTCGACTTGGGAATGAAATGGGGCAAAGGCGCTCCCGCAGAAAGGACTGGACGCGCATACTAGAATCGTGCAACTTCCTTTTTACTGTGCCAATCCTGTTTAACTTTTGTTTCTACCGAAGCAAAACTTTTATTTCTACCGGGCTCACACGCTTCGATTTGATGGATTTTACCGGATTCTCGTAGGGAGCTCGGTTGCCGAGGGATGGTTCTATCTGGCCCGTTTGGAGCAGAGGGGAAAAGTACCGATGGAATTTATTCCAAGCACTGTTTGTTTCTACCCCACGGTTCCGCGGGAAACCGGAAAAATTCACCCTGCCTACGGAGAAGGGGACGGAGATGCTCAGGCCGACTCGAGCTCGGCCGACAAAAATGTTTCTTTGTTCCTTATGGTCTTTTTAACCGTCAAGAACCGGAGCAAAACCGTAAGCTGGTTTCTTCCTGGCAACTTAAATTTTGCATTGTAAGCGAATACCATCACCTTTGAGATAGAAATGGAGACAAGAGGAAGTATCACATGACTAAGAATGTTGCTACGTGCACGGCACTAGCTGCGTGGGTTTTGCACCACAACTCAACTCGGCCTTCCATCATGTGTATGTGTTGGAGCATGGTCGTCGGATCACATGTCGTCTGACAATCAGGTTCAAGGAGTCGTGTATGAAGTAGTCTCACATGATTAAATGGTGCTATTTATGGCGTCATTGGGAGTTTGGTGGCATGGGCTCTTTTTGTTTTTGCGGGGATGATGCCATGGGCTTTACTTGCACGTGGATTTTGGATGCACATTTAAACATGTGGATCTTTAAACTTTAATATGGGAATGTGTTCTTGAGTACTTCATCCTTTCCGGTTTATAGGGTTTATTTCAAAATCTTAGTTTTTTTTTTCATTTTATAAGGCTTAATTTAATTGTTCATCATCACAAGTTCAAATTTCAAGATGCATTAAATAATTGCATGCAAGTATTAAGAGAAAATTGATCTATGCATATACATTATGATGCATGCATTGCAATTAATACATTGGTAAACATAAATTTTTGAAAAAAACAAGAGCATTAATTGAGTGTTTTGCAAATTATAAAAAATATTCTAGCACTCACCATCTACCTTGGTTGGTGAGGATTTTGAATTGAGCCCTATAAACCAGAAATGAGGGACACATAGCATCAGAAGGGGACACAATTTCCGAAGAGGTTTCATAAAGTTCAAAATTGGCAATAAAAACGATGCTTACGTGGTTAATTTTGGAGCTCATGTTTTTATTCTCAAATGTATTTGACTTCTGATGGACTATTTAGAGAGCCGAAATGGTATTAGGTTCGTTGGCAGCTAAAGGAGAAAGGAACGTTCTTAACTCACTCACTCTACAGTCATTACTGCTTCTAGAGCTAGTTAAAGACCTCAGCATAAACAAAAGACCTTAGCATAAAGCTTTCTTAAATGCTTATGTCAAGATCAAGGACTTATAGTGGTCGTACCTCATGATCCATGTGGCGACTAACTCAACTTGTACATCAAGGGTGGCCCGACTCATCAAATCGTCAATATTGCGCCCTGAGCATATATATTCGAAAACTGTGATTGTGAGTTTTCAGATATGCATTGAATATCCAGTTTTCACTCTTGTTCTAAATGCTGATTTGCTTTCATTTTGGGTGGAAATGAGAGAGGATGAGACCTTGTGTTTGACAAATAAATAAAAAGAATGGATGACAAACACGGGAGATCATATTTGCCGTGTAACACGTCTAATGTTGAGCAATCCCATAAGAGGAGTCAATTGCAAGAAACCACCACATTTGTGGCTAGGTTTGCAGGAAACTACCAAGTCGTTAATCCGTTGCAAAAAACACCGTAAAATCTCTTAACCCGTTGCAAAAAGCACTGAACAACCGTTTAGCCTCGTTTGATCTCTTTACCGACGGGTGGGCCCCGAAAACGCTGACGTGGCATGACAGACAGGCAAATAGCGCCGTTAGGACCAAAACGGTCAAGACGCCGCGCCGGTCGGTCCTGTCGGTGCTTGCCAAAAAGATCCCCCGCGCCCTCTCTCTCTCTCCCTCGCCCCTCTCCTCGGTCTCCCCCTCTCCCCCTCTCTCTAGCTCTGGTCGTCGTCGATGAGAAGCCAGCTCGCCGCCGTCCGCCATGGTTTCGTGGAGCGACGACAACGAGGAATCGGGCTACTGGGAGGAGGTCATTGCCTGTGGACTTGATGTGAGTGCTAGCAAAAATCTGTAGTTTGCTTATTTTGTGAAGAATTATAAATTGTTCATATGCACTGTTCATTGTTCATGTTCACTGTTCATTATTCATGTTCATTGTTCATCTAGTAGTTTAGTTAAAGGTACTGTCATGTACCATACCATAGTGGGTGGGTGAAGTAAATGAATTGCTCATAGATACTCCCTCCGTCCGGGTTTATTAGGCCTAAAGACAACTTCTCTTAGACCAAGACACATAGTAATTTGCTCACATTAATTCTTCCATTCCACTCCCAATGCACTCTCTCACATGCATGCAGCCAATGAAAAAACACACATGAAGTGTATTAACTTTTCAGCCATGGCACCAACAACAATAACTTTCAATACAACCAATGAAATGGTTGCATGCATGCACCTTTCCAACGCGGGGCCTTATAAAAGGGGACATGCTTGTGATGCTGAGAGGCCTAATAAACCCGAACGGAGGGAGTATAAATGAAGAACACCACAGTGATATAAATGAATTAAATTTTGCTGTTAAAAATTAAGTACGTAGATATAAGGTATCCATAGTGATTGAGTGAAGTAAAGTGTGCTGTTAAAAACTATCATAGTGCATTGTTCATAGATATAAATGAAGTAAATGAATTGAATTGAATTGTATTGTGCTGTTAAAAATTAAGGTATAAATGAAGTAAATTCAGTGTAGTATGCTGTTAAAAATTCAGATATAAATTCAGAATTGAGCTGAATTGTGCATGTGCAGTATACTATAGTTGTTTTGAATTGGACGAATAGAAGTGAAGTGAAAAAGGAAGTAAATGCATTTGTACTTGTTGTTTTGCAGGAAGCAAGCAGTTGTGGTGTTGTTCAATGGGTAGATGAGGAGTGGCCGGAGCATCTGCAGAATGCTCTTCATAAACTATGGCTTTTGTATGAGGATTGCCAGCGTGCTAATAGGATGGCATGTCTAGAACATTCATCACTTGTCCACAATCTGACATCACAGAAGAACAAGCTACAGGAGACTTATGAGAAGCTTGTTGAGGATGTGAATAACCTACTTGATACCCAGGACAATATTCCCAAGGAAAATGAAGCCCAACAAGGTGAACATGAGGAAATCACTCCTCCTTTGGACAACAATATTTCAGCTTTGAAGGAACAGCTGGGTGCAATGGATGCTGAGAACAAAGAACTGAAGCAAAAGGTTGACCAGTTGAAGAGCATTCATGTTTCCCAAAGTAATGTGATTAGGAATCTGAAGTTTGCTCATTTTAAGGAGAAGGAAAAGTTGAGCACTGAGAGGAGGAATTTGGAGTTTCACATTGCTGATCTTGTCAAAGCTAGTGACAAGAACAAGAGAAAGCTGAAGGACACCAATGATATTTGTGATGAAGAGTGATTTGTAATCTGACCATGTGGGTCATTATCTTAAGTTTCAAGCATTGAACTATGGCTTGTAATGTGTGAACTAGTGGCAGTTTGGAGTATTTGAAGTAGGGTGTAGCCGTAGCCTTGAACTATGTCTTGTAAGCTTTGAACTATGGTGTCATGATGTTAACTATGTTGTTAAGTATGATGTTAACTATGGTGTCATGATGTTAACTATGTTAGTGACTAGAGTTGTTAAGTATGATGTTAACTATGTCATGAAGTTAACTATGGGACCCTAAATGATGGAATGAGGATATGTTGGATACTGTCGACTTTGAGGCACCCTAGATAAATTAGGTTATTTTGGATACCGTCAACGTCGAGGCACCCTAGATGATCAAATTAGGTTATCTTGGATATCGTCGACGCCGAGGCACCCTAGATGATCAAATTAGGTTATCTTGGATACCGTTGACATTGAGGCACCTTAGATGATCAAATTAGGTTATCTTGGATATCGTCGACGCCGAGGCACCCTAGATGATCAAATTAGGTTATTTTGGATATCGTCGACGTCGAGGCACCCTAGATGGTCAAATTAGGTCATCTTGGATATCGTCGACGCCGAGGCACCCTAGATGATCAAATTAGGTTATCTTGGATACCGTCGATGCCGAGGCACCCTAGATGATCAAATTAGGTTATCTTGGATACCGTCGACGTCGAGGCACCCTAGATGATCAAATTAGGTTATCTTGGATACCGTCGACGTTGAGGCACCCTAGATGATCAAATTAGGTTATCTTGGATACCGTCGACGTCGAGGCACCCTAGATGATCAAATTAGGTTATCTTGGATACCATTGACGTCGAGGCACCCTAGATGATCAAATTAGGTTATCTTGGATACTGTCGACGCCGAGACACCCTAGATGATCAAATTAGGTTATCTTGGATACCATCGACGTCGAGGCACCCTAGATGATCAAATTAGGTTATCTTGGATACCGTCGACGTCGAGGCACCCTAGATGATCAAATTAGGTTATCTTGGATATCGTTGACGTCGAGGCACCCTAGATGATCAAATTAGGTTATCTTGGATACCGTCGACGCCGAGGCACCCTAGATGATCAAATTAGGTTATCTTGGATACCGTCAACGTCGAGGCACCCTCGATGATCAAATTAGGTTATCTTGGATTACAGTAGTAGCCACATTCATCACACTTATTAGCAAACAATAAGAAAATTAGGAGCCACAACTAACCAGAAAGTACTCAACCAAAATAAAGATGTTTTGAACATGAACGACTAACCAGAAGCAACTCCAAGTTTTCATCACAGCCCAGCAAGTCCACTAGGTACCTTACATGAAAGTACTCATGACAACCAGAATAAAGATGGCATCCAACATCTCCTCCACCCTATCATCATTTGTCAGTTCTTCCATACCTGAAACCCCAACACCTGGATCTCTGACATAATACATAAAGTCTGTCATCCCATATCCTTCAAGCTCTATTAGTGCAATCAGATTGTAAAATGTGATATCATCCACAGTTAAGCTTCTTTCAAGATTATCTCTATCATGGAAATGGAATCTGACTTCCCACACTTCATCACTCCATCTTCAGTTCAAGTAAAGCAATTCAGTTCAAGTAACAATTCAGTTAAAAGTTAAAGATTCAGTTAAAAATACAGTTTCAGTTAAAAATTCAGTTAAAAGTTAAAGATTTAGTTATATATTCAGTTAGTAGAAACAATTCAGTTAATGTTTCACTTGAAGATTTAACTAAAGTTTTAGTTAAAAATACAATTTAAGTTAAAATTACAGTTTCGGTTAAAAATTCAGTTAGAGTAAACTATTCAGTTAAAGTTTTGGTTAAAGTTTCAGTTATAGTTTCAGTCCAAAATATAGTTAAAGTAATTTGTTCACTTAACAATTCAGTACAGGATTCAGTTATAAATTCAGTAACATTTTCATTTAAAAATTCAGTTGTAAATTCAGTAATTGAGTAGGTTGAAATTGAGTTTAACATTCACTAATTTCATGTAATTGAGTAGGTTCAAATTGAGTTTAACATTCAGTAATTTCAGTTAATGGTTAGGTGCCTACTACATACACTTAGAACCCTAGAACTACATAAACACTTCACTTACATGTCTGACCACATAAACAACCTACAACAATAATCCTATAACACTAGAATCACAAACACTTAGAACCCTAACCCTAGAAACCAAATCGGGGTACGGACAGAGAAAACTTACGAGACACCGCTGAAGGAGGATGCGTAGTGATGGCTCCCCTCTGGATCTTCCTTCACGGCCTTGGCGAACGCCCTCGCCGCCGCGTACTCAACACAGTAAGATGGTGACGGCGGCTGTGGAAGAGGCGGAGCCTGATATGGGTTTGAACTGCCGAAACCTCTGTTGGATCTGCAGGAGCACCACTGCCACCAGATGCATCGCTAGCACCACCGCCACCGCCATCATCACCGCCACGCGAGGTGGCCATCACCGGCGGCGAGCAGGGGCAAAATAAAAGATCTCTCCCTCCCTCCCTCCTCAGGCGAGCATCCAGTTTTCACTCTTTTTTTGAATGTTGATTTGCTTCATTTTTGGTGGAAATGAGACAGGGCGAGACCTTGTTTTGATAAATAAATAAAAAGAATGGATGGCAAAGATGGAAAATCATATTTGTCGTGTAACGCGTCTAATGTTGAGCGATCCCATAAGAGACCTTCTCATTAGCGCATATATCGCCAAAAATGAGAACCGACACTCATGGGAACGAAAGCGGGCCACGACCCAATAAGCTTCGCTCCGTCTCTCACCTTCGATTTGCTTCTTCTTTCGCTCGCTCAAGTCGGCTTTCATGCCTCCTATTTTTTGCATAGCTGTGTTGTGTTGCTCGTTCGGGAAAAAGACGGGCCACCGGTTTTGTGATTTTGAATATGTTCATAAATTTGAATAAAACAACTTGTAATATTTTTAAAACAATTCCAATATTTGCAAAAAAGTTCGTGAATATGAAAATGTTCAGAATTTAAAAAAACATGAATTTGAAAAGTTTATAGATTTTGAAAAACAAGTTTTTGATGCATTTGGAAGAAAATCATGGATTTGAAAAAATCATGATTTTTTTAAAAAGCATGAATTTAAGGAAAAAGTTCATGAATTTGCAAAATAAAAGAGATCATAAAAATAAAAATAAAATAAAAGCGAAAACAATTGGCCAAAATTCAGTCTAAATCAGGTAGAAACAAAACAGAAAAAAGAGCAGGCTAGAAAATAATGCAGGAAGAACAAAACTATCACTATGATGCTAAATGGACCGGCCCATTTTCTGTCGGGTGTGTGCGTTGCATAGGGGGGTTAGCCTGAAAGGCCCACGAGCGCTATAACTCGCATTTAACGAGACCGGAGTTCGTCCGAAATCACTAATTGAGGAGCACTCGTTGCAAAGATCACTCCAATTCCTCTGGTTGCGACAAGTGGCGCTCATGCAGCGTGCCACTTATCGCAACCTATGAGTTTTCCTTTTTTCATAGATCCGTTTATTCAAAACGTTTTATCTCTCAAACCGTGCGTCCAAATCTCGAACCGCTTTCACCGTTGGATTCCTCGCGTCGAGATCTTCAAAATTAGATCCCATGTTAATAGGTTTTGACGAACTTTTTTTTCACGAAAAAACCAAACCGGGAGCACGGGTTTTTTCCCTTTCCAAAAGAGGTACGCCTGTGCCTCTCACGAAATCACAACCATGCCTCTCGCGGAAGCAAGACCGTGACTCTCGTGAAAGGAAAAAAAAGAGAAAACACGTTTTTTTTCTTTTCCAAGGAGGCACGACCATGACTCTCGCGAAAGCACAACCGTATCTCTTGCGGAAGCAAAATCATGACTCTCGCGAAAGGAAAAAAAAACAGAAAATGCGTTTTTTCCCTTTCCGAGAGGCCCGGCCATGACTCTCGCGGAAGCAAAGCCGTTGCTCTCGCGAAAGAAAAAAAACAGAAAACACGTTTTTTTGTTTTCGAGAGGCACGTCCGTGACTCTCGCGAAAGCACACCCGTCCCTCTCGCGGAAGGAAAACCGTGACCCTCACGAAAAAAAAACAGAAAACACATTTTTTTCGTTTTCGAGAGGCATGGCCGTGACTCTCACGAAAGAGAAAAAACGCATTTTTTCGCGCAAAAATTTTTTGTTCTAATTTTTTTGATTGAAAAGCTAAGAAAGACCGGTGGAAAACCAAAACGTCGAAAAAACTGGGAAAAACCGTTTAAAAAGCCGAAAACGCGCGTGAGAAAAAAAACAAAATCCGGAGGGAGCGCCCAGAGCACGACACGTGACGAATGGCTGAGAGCGTTCGGGTCCTCCTCGACAGAGCATGCCTGGATGAGAATTGGAGGGAGCTCTTCCCGGCTGCGCAGGTGCTTCATCTGACATCCTCATGTTTTGATCATAGTCCGCTTCTGGTGTAGCTCACAATGGTGGAACCAAAGAGGGGTCGGGCGTCGCCCCGGTATGAGATTATGTGGGAACGACATCCCGCGCTAGCCGAAGTTGTGGCAAGGAACTGGGCGAGGAGCAATCCTGCTGGTGACCTCGCGGCGGTCTGTGAGTCCCTGCATGACATGATGAAGGGGCTCCGGGCATGGAGTAAGGAGCACTTTGGCCATGTGACACATGAAATTGAGAAACTACGGGAGGAGTTGGCTGATCTACAGCTTAGGGATGCCGACCATGCTGAGATCCGGTAGAACATGTTTCAGCTGGATGAACTATTGTATCGTGAAGAGATGATGTGGCTTCAACGGTCACGAATTACATGGTTGAAGGAGGGTGAACGCAATACTGCTTACTTGCATCGGAGGGCCGTTTGGCGTGCACGAAGGAACTATATTCAGAAGCTGCGACGGTCTAATGGTACTTGGTGCTCATCCCCTTCTGACATGGAACGAATGGCGACATCTTATTTCAAGGAAGTTTACACCAAGGATCCAACCTTAACTCCGGACAGTGTGCTTGATGGAGTTCTGCTGAAGGTGTCTGAAGCTATGAACGACAGGCTGTGCACCCCTTTTTCTGAGGAGGAGGTGTCGAATGCTCTTTTTCAAATAGGACCGTTGAAGGCTCCCGGAACGGATGGATTTCCAGCAAGGTTTTTTCAGCGTAACTGGTCAGAGTTAAAACCTCAAATTATTGCAGTGGTGTTAGACTTTTTTGTCTCTGGTATTTTGCCTGAAGGTGTTAATGACACGGCAATCGTCCTTATTCCGAAAGTTTCTCACCCCAAAGAGCTCAAGGACTTTAGGCCGATCAGTCTTTGCAATGTTATTTATAAAATTGTGTCTAAATGCATGGTTAATCGGCTTAGGCCGTTTCTCTCAGAGTTGATATCGGAGAACTAAAGTGCTTTTATCCCGGGCTGGCTTATCTCGGATAATTCTATTATTGCCTTTGAGTGCATTCATCACATACAAAATCTGAAAGGAAACAGTATTGCTGCGTGTGCATATAAGCTTGATTTGTCCAAGGCCTATGATCGTGTTGATTGGGACTTCCTGGAGAAGGCGTTAAACAAATGGGGGTTCTCAAATCAATGGATTTCTTGAATTATGACATGTGTGAGATCAGTACGATATTCTGTCAAATTTAATGGGAAGTTATTGGAGGTTTTTACACCTTCGAGAGGACTTCGACAAGGTGACCCATTGTTTCCTTTCTTATTTCTATGTGTTGCTGATGCTCTTTCTGCTCTTCTGTCAAAATCTGTGAATGAAGGAAGCTTGAGAGGAGTGACCATTTGCCGTGGTGCACCGGTGATATCTCACCTTTTATTTGCGGATGATACCTTGTTGTTTTTTGAAGCTTCTGGCTAGCAAGCGAACATTGTTAAAGGTTTGTTGAACACTTATTCCTCGGCGACAGGTCAACTTATTAATCCCGAGAAGTGTTCCATCCTTTTCTCTAGAAACTGTAATGCGTCAGTGGTGGAGGAAATCAATAATATCTTGGAGGTGCAGCAACAAGTGTTTGAACCAAAATACCTCGATTTGCCGGTACCTGAAGGTAGAGTGCATAAGGATCAGTTTGAGACCCTTCAGGACAGGCTAAGGAAAAGACTAATTGATTGGAGTGAACAATATGTTTCTGTTGGGAACAAGGAGATCCTCATCAAGGCTGTGGCACAATCAATTCCAACATACGTTATGAGTGTGTTCCGACTTCCTGCTTCGGTGTGTGATGATCTTACAAAGATGATGAGGCAGTATTGGTGGGGGGTGGAGAACGGGAAGAGGAAGATGGCATGGCTTAGTTGGGAGAAGATGATGCTTCCGAAGGCTATGGGAGGTATGGGATTTCGTGATATGAGGGCCTTTAATCAAGCTTTGTTGGCCAAGAAGGCGTGGTGTCTCCTGGATAGTCCAGACAGCTTGTGTGCTCGTTTGTTGAAGGCTAAATACTACCCAAGGGGGAATTTATTGGACACGGTATTCTCAGCTAGTTCTTCGGCGGTGTGGAAAGGTATTGTTCACGGACTTGATCTTTTGAAGAAAGGCATTATATGGCGAGTAGGTAATGGTACTCTCATTAAAACATGGAGAGATGCTTGGATCCCTAGAGGGCATAATTTTCGGCCAGTAACTCCCAAGGGGAATTGTCGATACAATTGGGTGGCTGACTTCTTGGATGAGCATGGTGCATGGAATGTGCAGTGGCTCAGGGAACACTTTTGGGACTTGGATGTGCGGGAGATTCTGAAGATTCGTACTTCTCCTAGGAATGTGCAGGATTTCATTGCGTGGTTCCCTGAAAAGAGTGGACACTTTAGTGTCTGAAGTGCTTACCATCTCGCAACGGAAGTTCAGCATTCGGTACACTTAAGTTCATCCAGTGGTAACCCCTCCGGACGGAGGCCTATCTGGCAGCGTATTTGGAGTTCCCAAGTTCCGTTGAAAATGAAGATTATGGCTTGGAAGGCTGTTTCGGATGCCCTTGCTACAAATGAGTGCAAGAAATATAGACACATCTCAGTTAGGGATGGATGTCTGTTATGTGGGAGAGAGAAGGAGACGAGCTTCCATGCTCTTGTTTCATGTGATCATGCAAGCAGAATTTGGACACACATGAGGCTAGTATGGCGTCTTCCTAGCAATGATGTTTTACATGATACTGGACATGACCGGCTGTTAAATGTTCTTGCGAACTGCGATGATCAAATGAGGGATTGCACGATCATGCTGATATGGCGAATTTGGTCTTTGCGCTCAGATCTCACTCATGGCAAGGAGGCTCCCCCGTTGTCGGCGATATTAGACTACCTCCAGAGTTACATGAACTCACTCAACCTATGCGGCAGATTTTCAACGAAAGAAATTATTAAAAGGAAGATGCCGAGGGTACAGGAGGCTCCATACGTAGTTCCCAGGCCGAGCGCCCCTATGGCTTGGCCGCGGCCGCCAGCTGAATTCGCTGCCCTCTCTGTGGATGGTGCTTTTATGCAGGAGGACGGGTCTGCTGCGGCGGGTATGATCCTACGGCGTCAAGATGGGAGTGTTATCTTTACAGCATACAGGTGTATATTCAATTGCAACGACGCGTTGGAAGCAGAACTGCATGCGATCATGCAAGGCATGGCACTGGCCGTGCAGCATTGTTCCATGCCAATTGTTGTGCAGTCAGACTCAGCATCGGCGTTTGTAGCATTGACTGGGGAGAGTTTAACTAGGTCAGCTTATGAACACTTGGTGACGGAGATCAAACATCATATGGAGACTCGGGAGTTTGTTCCTTCAAAAATCAAGCGTGAGCAAAATAGGGTAGCACATCAGTTGGCTTTGTATAGTCGTACGGAGTTCACTACTGCTATATGGCTAGGGAGATGCCCTCCTTGTGTTGATGATTTGGTGCCTCTTGATTGTAACCCTATGCATATGGAATAAAACTCTCTTTCTATCGCAAAAAAAAAAACTAGTTGCTCCCAGTTTCGTCTAGCTGAAGTGTTTCGACTAATTGGGCCGGCTCACTGGCGCACGATGAAATAGAAAACTTAGGAAGACCGAAAGGTTCGTCTCGCTGAAGCGTTTCGACTAATCGGTCCCGCCCACTAGCGCACAGTAAAATAGAAAACTTAGGAAGAAAATGAGGGCGCGGGGCTTTCGTTTCGATCAATTTTAGAGCCTCTTCCCACTGCGCCACTTTTGACTTTGTGTTTACTTAGGAGGCGCACGCTACTTGAGGTAAAACACCGGAGTTTTTTTATTTCTCTGTATTCATTTTTTCTTTTTCTGATTTTCTTATTTTTCTCCATTTTTTGTCATTATAATTCGTTTTTATACATTTTATGTTTTTTAATTTGATTCTTCGGTTTTCAATGCTTTTTTCGGTTTTGTTTTCTTTTGTTTTTCCTTTTTTCTTCTCCAGTTTTTATTTTGTTTTCATTGTTTTTATTCTTTCTTCATTTGTCTCTCGGGTTTTATTTTTCATTTTTGGGTGTTTAATTTGTTTCTTCTTTGTTTTCATTTTTTGGTTTTTTTTTCATTCTACATTTCTTTTATATGTCAAAAACATTCTTGTAATACATGTTTAACATTTCCAATACAAGTTGAACATGTTTAATACATGGTCAACGTTTTTATTGTACACATTTTCACATTTTTCAAATGATTGATCAACATTTTTCAAATACAAGATTATTATTTTTCTTTGAGAATTAAACATTTTTTCAAATGCTTCACTCATATTTTTTAAATGCAATATTTAACATTTTTTAACATTTTATGCACATTTAACATTTTCTAAATGCTTGATTAGCATTTTTCAAATACTTGGTCAACATTTCCAAATGATAGATTAACATTTTTATATACAGTATAAAAAAGCATTTTCTTAATACGTAGTCAACAATTTTTATACAAATTTAACATGTCACAGTTGCTTGATCAACATTTTCCAAATATGTTTTCAACATTTTTAAATACATGACCAGAAAATTTTCATCAATTTTTAATACATGGTTAATATTTTTTCTATACAAATTTAACCTATTTCCAATACTTGATCAACATTTTTATATACATGATAAAAAATCGTCATATTTTTAATACAAGGTCAACATTTTTTCTATAGACATTTAACAAGTTTCAAATGCTTAATCAACATTTGTCTAATACTAGTTTAAAAAATTCAAATGCTTGGTTATACACATTTTTATCCATTTTTTGTATACATGATAAACATTTTCTCTATACACATTCAACATTTTTCAAATGCTTCAACAATTGTTTTTTCAAATGCTTCAACATTTTTTTTCAAATGTTTTTATAGAGTTTTTTTTGTAGTACATATATTTACCATATTTTAAATTATAAAAAAGTAAGAAAAAAAAGCAAAAAAGGAGACAGTAAACCTAGAAAAAAAAGAAAAAAGGTGGTATGATCCTTTTGCGAGGGATATTGGCAATGATTATGAAAGCATAGAAGATTCATAATGACAGTCGATAACCTTCAGAGCAACTTTAATGGGGCGATCCATTTCGTCCGCCCGCGTCCGTTTTTCGTCCGCAGGTGACCCATTCCAGACCCAATTTTGAGTCGGATTTGCGTCGGCGCGGACACGAGATGGACGCGTGCGCGCCTGCTCCTCTCCCCGGGCCCGCCTGTCGGTGGCAGCCACCACCATTTCCCCCCATTTTCCAAAAACGCTCCCGCCCGCGCGCGCCCCCGCACCCCAACCAGCCATGGAGAACGCCATCGACCTTGACCTCGACGCTGCCACCGGCCTCGCCTCCCTCGCCTCGTCCGGCGCCATCGCCCCCTCCGGGAAAGGCAAGCCTCGTGCCCCGCGCAAGACCGTCGCGGCGACCAAGTCGAAGAAGGCGCTGACGCCCGAACAACAGGCAAGGGAGTCGCCCAAGAGGAAGGGCCGGAGGCACACCGCGGACGCGAGGGATGAGGCCGCTGCGCAGGCCGCCGCCGCTGCCGCACAACAGGAGTTCACCAACGCCCGCGTCGCCGCAGCAACGAGGAAGGCGCTCTACATGCTTGGGGTAAACCCTAGCCAGCACAACCTCGTCCAAGCCGCCGTCGCCACGGCCAGCACCGGCTCGTCGGTGTTTCCTCGGATGGTGATGCCCGACTCACCCTGCGCATCGGCTTGCAACCCGGTCCCCGGCTTCCACGTCTACCTGCAGGCCTCCCGCCTCTCCGGGGAGTGCTCACCCGACGTGAGCATGGTCGCGCCTTCCACGCCCGCGCCCGCGCCCATCGACCTCAACGCCACCCCGGTGGTCGGTGGCTCGTCGTCCGGCGGCACGAGGAAACGCGCGCGACAGACGCCGGCCGGCGGTCTCCCGGAGGCCCGTAACCTGTTCGAGGAAATGCCGTCCGCCGTCGACGAGGACTACATGCAACACCTCATCTTTGAGGGTGGTGCGCCGGGCACTGGCTATGATCCCGAGGAGACGCAAAGCCAGGACGGCCGCGGGGCGTTCACGCTGGCCGCTGGCTATGATCCCGATCAGGTGGCCTTCATGCGTGAACAGGTCGGCATCGACCTGGACGGCTTCCCCCTCGACCACGAGTTCCCAGACGACTATGGGCTCGAGGAAGAGGACGAGTGCGACATCGAAGTGGAGCCTTTGTTCGAGGACGAGCTCGCCAACCAAACCGCCGGTCCTAAGCCAAAGCGTGAGAGCAAGCGCACGAAGGCGTACACAGCTGTCGAGGACAAGCTTCTTTGCGAGTGTTGGCGAGACATTGGACAAGACCCAAAGACGGGCGCCGAGCAAAAGCATTCAACCTTTTGGACTCGTGTGCACCGCGAGTTTCATGAGCGCAAGAAGTTTCCACCCTACCAATTTGTGAGCACGCGCAGGTGGGTCTCCATTTCCAAGCGGTGGAGGGTGATCCAACAAGAGTGCAACAAGTTTTGCGCCACCCTTGAGAGCGTCAAGGCCCGCCCCATGAGCGGCATCGGCATGCAATACATGGTATGATAGCAAGCAAGCCACCCTCTTTTGTGCCATCAAGATCCTCCTTTTACGTCTTCATTTTTCTATCACTTGCCCATATGCTTGCATGGAAACATTTTATAGGCATTTCAAGCTTTGGAGGCATTCAAGGTTCAACACAATGGCAAGTGCTTCAACCTCTCCCATTGCTATCGGGTCATCAAGGACGAAGAGAAGTTCAAGGCACAATATGCCACGCTCAAGGCACGTGGGGGGAAGGGTGCCGTGGAGGATGTTGGGGAGGGCAAGCCGGCACGGCCGCGGGGGAAGACCAACTCCAAGGAGGGAAAGCGAGATGCAGCCACCAACGCCTTGATCGCAAGCGTGGACGGCATGATGAATAAGAAGGACTCTGGAGAGGGGGAGCGCTGGAGTTTCAAAGCGGAGCAAATGGATGCTTTCATGGAGATCCAAAGGAGGAGGCTTGATCTTGACGCCGAGAAGCAAGCCAAGATGTTCGAACTCGAGGCGGCGAAGCAAGCCAAGATGCTAGAGATCGAGGACTCCAACGCCAAGACAAAGCCGAAAGAAGTGGCTCTTGCAAGCATGATGACCGGGGTGGAGATCATGAAGGTGGATCTCAACGCCTTGTCGCCAAGGAAGAGGCCGTGGTTTGAGAAGATGCAGGCCGACATGCTCAAATTCGACGACGAGTGATCTATGGAATCGAGGGGCCATCTTTTTTGTATGCCGGCAGGTGTGCTGGCATGACCACGGGAGCTGCGATGGCATGGTCGAACTCAAGTCCCACCATTTTTTGTGTGCTGGCATGTGTGCCGGCCGGCTTGCAAGTGCGCCAGCATGAACTGTGGTGTTTTCTGAAGCCGGCATTCTATGCCGGCATGAGACATGGCCGCTGGCATGATCGGCCGCGGGCCTTTTTTATTTAAAAGTTGAATGCGGACATGAAATGGGTCGGCGTGTTGGGCGCATTGCCGACCCAAATGCAAAACTGTGCGGATGGCGGGCGGGTGGCCGACCCAAACGGACAAAAAGCGGACAAATGCGCCGTCCGTTTGGGTCGCCCCATTGGAGTTGCTCTCATAAAGGGTGCGATGATGAGCCCAATCCTGCCAGGCCAACACGGATGCCATCTACAATAGAAATCTATGTACGAACAGCCCCGCTGGCTCAACACGGACTGTCAGTTGGGGTCGTCTACACCGGAACTGACATCTAAATCGAAAATGATTGATGTACATGTGTTTACATGTATTTGTTGTTTTAAAAATAGGATTTGCGATTGCAAATAGCAAAATTTGAGGATTGTCCGATCACTGTCCCCCGGTATGCCTGCGCGGCGGACTGCTCGCATACGTCCCGTCAACTCATGCCTACTTGCACGGCACACGAGGCGTGTGACAGCACGTATATTTTTTGGTTTATTTTCTGCCGCTTTACTGCTTAACCGAAGCATGGCACGGTCATCGGACACGTCCGCAGTGGTTTGAACTGACATTCAAGATTGTAGCGCCGCCTAAGAAGAGGCAGTTGACGCCGGAGTAGCGGGTGTGCAGTTGGCCAAGAGGAAGGGCCGGAGGTACGCGCAGGACGGAAAGCTCGAAGCCGCTGCCGCCACCGCCCCACAGCAGGAGGAAGCCAATGCCCGAGTCGCCGCGGCAACGAGGGAGGCCCAGCTCTACCTAGGGTTAAACCTTGGCCATCACGGGCTCGTCAGCGCCACCGTGGCCGCGGCAAGCACGGGCTCATCGGCATTTCTTTGGGTTGTACTGCCAGAGTCGCCGCGCGCGTCTGCCATGTAGCCGATTCCCAGCTTCTATGTCTATCTACAAGCTTCTTGCTTCTCTGGGGAATGCTCGCTGGAGGTGACAGCGGTGGCGCTGTCCACGCCCGTGCCCATGGCGATCGACCTCAATGCAACACCGGTGGCCGATGGATCATCCTTCGGAGGGCGTGGAAACGCCCGCGGGAGATACCAGTCGATATGCATCCCGACGGCCCGCAACCTGTTCGACAGAATCTCGGCCATCGGTAATGACGAGACGACCAACTATTTCATCATCGAGAACATCATCTTCGAAGGCGGTGAGGGAGCGGCTGCCTCCGGAGGCGGTGCGGGCGCGGCTACCTTCGATCCCGAGGAGACTCAAAGCCAAGACGGATGAGCACCCTTCATGCCCGCCACCTTTGATCAAGCTGGCATGGACGACCCCTTCATGCAAGGCCAGGTCGGCATGGGCAGCACCTTCCCGCTCGACCATGAATTCCCAAAGGACTACGACTTCGAGGAAGAGGATGAACTGGACATCGACGAGGAGCCTTTGTTCAAGGACGAGCTTGCCAACCAAGCCAGCGCCAACAAGAAGCGCAAAAGCAAGTGGACGAAGCCATACACACAACCGGAGGACAAAGTGCTTTATAAGTGTTGGAGGGACTGGACAAGACCCCAAGGCCGGTGATACGTCTCCGTCGTATCTACTTTTCCAAACTCTTTTGCCCTTGTTTTGGACTCTAACTTGCATGTTTTGAATGGAACTAACCCGGACTGACGTTGTTTTCAGCAGAATTGCCATGGTGTTTTTTTGCAGAATAAAAAGATCTCGGAATGACCTGAAACTTCACGGAGCCAAGTTTTGGAATAATAAAAAATATTGGTGAAAGAAATAACAACATGGGCCCGCACCCTGGCCACAAGGGTGGGAGGCGCGCCCTCTAACCTTATGGGCCCCCTGGACCTCCACCGACCTCAACTTCAACTCCATATATTCACTTTCGGAGTTAGTATGTCAATCACATTCACATTGCTTCAGATTGCAAGACGGTGGTTGATGATCTTGGGAAGAACTCGAAGGCAACATATGGTGCTATTTTACATGAAGTTATAGGTCACTCTAGCCTTTTCAATTCTTGTAAAATAGTTCATGAGTTCAGGAGCTCGAATTTCGAGGCTCACAATCTCGCGAAGTTTGCTTTAAATCTTGGGTTTGGACGCCATGTTTGGTTGGGACAACCTGGGGATCTAGATTTATTACTTGTAAACATCTTTGATTCTGAATAAAGCTTGGCGAGATTGTCTTAAAAAATCACTTTCGGGGAGAAAAAATCAGGGAGAAGGATTCATCGCGTTTTACGATACGGATCCACCTCCAAGCCTTGTTCTTCCTCGGGAGGGTAGATCTGGAGTCCGTTCGGGGCTCCGGAGAGGGGAATCCGTCGCCATCGTCATCATCAACCATCCTCCATCACCAATTTCATGATGCTCACCGCTGTGCGTGAGTAACTCCATCGTAGGCTTGCTGGACCGTGTTGGGTTGGATGAGATTTACCATGTAACCGAGTTAGTTTCGTTAGGTCCCTATTATCCACTATGTTCTAAGATTGATGGTGCTATGACTTTGCTATGCTTAATGCTTGTCACTAGGGCCCGAGTTCCATGATCTCAGATCTGAACCCTTTATGTTTTCATGAATATATTTGCGTTCTTGATCCTATCTTGCAAGTAATAGTCACCTACTACGTGTTATGATCCGGCAACCCCGGAGTGACAATAGTCGGGACCACTCCCGGTGATGACCGTAGTTTGAGGAGTTCATGTATTCACTAAGTGCTAATGCTTTGGTCTGGTACTCTATTAAAAGGAGGCCTTAATATCCCTTAGTTTCCAATAGGAACCCACTGTCATGGGAGGGTAGGACAAAAGATGTCATGCAAGTTCTTTTCCATAAGCACGTATGAGTATATTCGGAATACATGCCTACATTATATTGATGAAATGGAGCTAGTTCTGTGTCACCCTATGTAATAACCGTTGCATGATGAATGCCATCCGACATAATTATCCATCATGGATCCATTGCCTACGAGCTTTTCACATATTGACCTTTGCTCAGTTACTTTTCCGTTGCCACTGTTACAATTGCTACAAAATGCCTAATGTTACTTTTTGCACCATTATCGCTACTTCCATACTACTTTACTACTAATACTTTGCTGCAGATATTAAGTCTTTCATGTGTGGTTGAACTGACAACTCAGCTGCTAATACTCAAGAATATTCTTTGGCTCCCCTTCTGTCGAATCAATAAATTTGGATTGAATACTCTACCCTCGAAAACTGTTGTGATCCCCTATACTGTGAGTTATCAGCCCGCGTCGAGCAAAAGGCATCTACCTTTTGGCTTCGTGTTCATCGTGAGTACCATGAACGCAAGAATTTCGCGCAGTACCAAATGGAGAGCAGGCACGGGTGGGTGTCTGATAACCCACAAGTATATGGGATCGCAACAGTTTTCGAGGGTAGAGTATTCAACCCAAATTTATAGATTCGACACAAGGGGAGCCAAAGAATATTTGAAGGTATTAGCAGCTGAGTTGTCAATTCAACCACACCTAGAGATTAATTATCTGCAGCAAAGTGATCAGTAGCAAAGTAGTTTGATAGTTTTGATAGTAGTAGTAGTAGCAGCAATAGTAACAATAACAGTGGTAGCAGTAATTTTGTAGCAAGTGTAACAGTGATGATAGCAGTAGTAACTTAGCAGAAACAATATGGAAAAATTCGTAGGCATTGGATCAATGACTTGTTGGAATATATTCATCATGAGACAATTATAACCTAGGGCGATACGGCAGTAGCTCCAGTTCATCGATATAATGTAGGCATGTATTCCGTAAATAGTCATACGTGCTTTATTAAAAGAACTTGCATGACATCTTTTGTCCTACCCTCCCGTGGCAGAAGGGTCCATATTGGAAACCAAGGGACATTAAGGCCTCCTTTTAATAGAGAACCAGAACAAAGCATTAACACACGATGAATACATGAACTCCTCAAACTACGGTAATCACTGGAAGAAGTCCCAGTTATTGTCACTCCGGGGTTACCGGATCATAACACGTAGTAGGTGACTATAACTTGCAAGATCGGATCTAGGACATGGATATAATGGTGATAACATAAACGGTTCAGATCTGAAATCATGGCACCCGGGCCCAAAGTGACAAGCATTAATCATGGCAAAATTCATAGCAACATCAATCTAAGAACATAGTGGATACTAGGGATCAAGCCCTAACAAAACTAACTCGATTACATGATGAATCTCATCTAACTCCTCACCGACCAGCGAGCCTACGAAGGAATTACTCACTCCCGGTGGGGAGCATCATGGAATTGGCGATGGAGAATGGTTGGTGATGATGAAGAATGAAGATCCCCCTCTCCGGAGCCCCAAACGGACTCCAGATCTGCCCTCCCGAGGAAGAACAGGGCTTGGCGGCGGCTCCGTCTCGTGGATCGCAATAATTCTTTCTCCCCGATTTTTTCTCTGAAATAAGGATTTTATAGCGTCGGAATTAGGGTTTGCAGGGCCACCAGGTGGGGACAATCCACCTGGGCGCGCCAGGAGAGGGGGGCGCGCCCTGGTGGGTTGTGCCCACCCAGGGGCCCCTCTCCGGTAGGTCTTGGCTCCAGAAATTCTTATATATTATATAAAAATTCCTCACAAAGTTTTGTTCCGTTCCGAGAACTTTTATTTTTGCACAAAAACAACACCATGGTAGTTATATGCTGAAAACAGCGTCAGTCCGGGGTTAGTTTCATTCAAATCATGCAAATTAGAGTCCAAAACAAGAGGAAAAGCGTTGATATGTCCATTTGTATCATGTTTTCTTACTGTTATTTATAATGTTTTATCCATAACAATGCTTTGGAGTAATTCTAATGCCTTTTCTCTCATAATTTGCAAGGAACACACCAAGAGGGAGAATTCCGGCAGCTGGAAATCCAGACCTAGAAAAGCTATGTCAGGCCACCTATTCTGCACAACTCCAAATGAGCTGAAACTTTACAGAGATTTTTTATGGATTATTTGAGAAATACTGGAGCCAATAAACACCAGAGGGGGGCCACCAGGTGGGCACAACCCACTTGGGCGCGCCAGGCCCCCCTAGCACGCCCTGGTGGGTTGTGGCCTCCTTGGCCCACCTCCGGTGCCCATCTTCTGGTATATAAGTCACTTTGACCTAGAAAAAATAAGGGGAGGACTTTCGGGACGAAGCTCCGCCGCCCTGAGGCGGAACATGGGCATGAGCACTTTTGCCTTCCGGTGGTGCGATTTTGCCGGGGGAACTTCCCTCCCGGAGGGGGAAATCATCGTCATCATCATCAATAGCAACTCTCCCATCTTAGGGAGGGCAATCTCCATCAACATCTTCACCAACACCATCTCATCTCAAACCCTAGTTCATCTCTTGTAGTCAATCTTGTTACCGGAACTATAGATTGTTGCTAGGGGGTGACTAGTAGTGTTGATTACATCTTGTAGTTGATTACTATATGGTTTATTTGTTGGAAGATTATATGTTCAGATCCATTATGCATATTAATACCCCTCTGATCATGAGCATGTTTGTTGTTTGTGAGTAGTTACCTTCGTTCTTGAGGTCACGGGATAGATCATGTTGCAAGTAATCATGTGAATTTGATATGTGTTCGATATTTTGATAGTGTGTATGTTGTGATTCCCTTAGTGGTGTCATGTGAACGTTGACTACATGACAGTTCACCATATTTGGGACTAAGGGAATGCATTGTGGAGTAGTAAATAGATGGTGGGATGCGAGAGTGACAAAAACTTAAACCCCACTTTATGCACTATTCCGTAACGGACCGATTGGATCCTAGAGTTTAATGCTATGGTTAGAATTTATTCTTAATACTTTTCTCATAGTTGCGGATGCTTGCGGAGGGTTAATCATAATTAGGAGGTTTGTTCAAGTAAGAACAACACATAAGCACCGGTCCACCCACATATCAAATTATCAAAGTAGCGAACACAAATCAAACCAATATGATGAAACTGACTAGATGAAATTCCCGTGTACCCTCAAGAACGCTTTGCTTATTATAAGAGACCGTTTTGGCCTGTCCTTTGCCTCAAAAGGATTGGGCTACCTTGCTGCATACTTGTTACTATTATCGTTACTTGCTTGTTACAAACTATCTTGCTATCAAACTACTCGCTACTTACAATTTCAGCACTTGCAGACACTACCTTACTAAAAACTACTTGTCATTTCCTTCCGCTCCTCATTGGGTTCGACACTCTTACTTATCGAAAACAGCTACAATTGATCCCCTATACTTGTGAGTCATCAAGGCTATTTTTTGGTGCCGTTGCCGGGGAGTGAAGCGCTTCTGGTAAGTGGAATTCGGGAAGGAAACATTTATATAGTGTGCTGAAATTTATTGTCACTTGTTACTATGGAAAACAATTCTTTGAGGGGTTTGTTCGGGGTATATTCACCTCGTCCGGAACCACAATTAATTTCCCCTCAACCTACAACACCTACTGAAAATATTGAATATGAAATTCCTTTGGGTATGATAGAACAACTGCTAGCTAATCCTTATGAAGGAGATGGAGCCGAACATCCCGATATGCACTTGATATATGTGGAAAAAATTTGTGAATTGTTTAAGCTTGCATGTTTACCCAGAGATGAGGTGATGAGAAATGTTTTCCCTTTGTCTTTGATGGGGAAAATCATTGGCATGGTATAGGCTATGTGATGATATTGGATCATGGAATTGGAATCATCTGAAATTGGAGTTCCACCAAAAAAATTTATCCTATGCATCTGGTTCATCATGATAGAAATTATATATATGATTTTTGGCCTCGTGAAGGATAAAGTATCGCTCTATCTTGGGGGAGGATTAAGTCAATGTTATATTCATGCCCCAATCATGAGCTCTCAAGAGAAATTATTATCCAGAATTTTTATGCTCGGCTTTCTCGTAATGATCAAACCATGCTTGATACTTCTTGTGCTGGTTCTTTTATGAAGAAGACTATTGAATTCCGGTGGGGTCTTTTGGAAAGAATTAAACACAACTCTGAAGATTGGGAACTCTGAAGGAAATATGCCCTAGAGGCAATAATAAAGTTATTATTTATTTCCTTATTTCATGATAAATTTCTATTATTCATGGTAGAATTGTATTAACCGGAAACATAATACATGTGTGAATACATAGACAAACAGAGTGTCACTAGTATGCCTCTACTTGACTAGCTCGTTGAATCAAAGATGGTTAAGTTTCCTAGCCATAGACATGAGTTGTCATTCGATTAACGGGGTCACATCATTAGAGAATGATGTGATTGACTTGACCCATTCCGTTAGTATAGCACTTGATCATTTAGTTTGTTGCTATTGCTTTCTTCATGACTTATACATCCTCCTATGACTATGAGATTATGCAACTCCCATTTACCGGAGGAACACTTTGTGTTCTACCAAACGTCACAACGTAACTGGGTGATTATAAAGGTGCTCTACAGGTGTCTCCAAAGGTACTTGTTGGGTTGGCGTATTTCGAGATTAGGATTTGTCACTCTGATTGTCGGAGAGGTATCTCTGGGCCCTCTCGGTAATGCACATCACTTAAGCCTTGCAAGCATTGCAACTAATGAGTTAGTTGCGGGATGATGTATTACGGAACGAGTAAAGAGACTTGCCGGTAACGAGATTGAACTAGGTATTGAGATACCAACGATCGAATCTCGGGCAAGTAACATACCGATGACAAAGGGAACAACCTATGTTGTTATGCGATCTGACCGATAAAGATCTTTGTAGAATATGTAGGAACCAATATGAGCATCCAGGTTCCGCTATTGGTTTCATGTCTACATAGTTCTCGAACCCGTAGGGTCCGCACGCATAAAGTTCGGTGACGGTCGTAATTAGGGTTTTTGTGTTTAGATGTACCGAAGGTTGTTTGGAGTCCCGGATGTGATCATGGACATGACGAGGAGTCTCGAAATGGTCGAGACATAAATATTGATATATTGGAAGCCTATATTTGGATATCGGAATCGTTCCGAGTGAAATCGGGATTTTACCGGAGTACTAGGGGGTTACCGGAACCCCCCCAGGGGTTAATGGGCCTACATGGGCCCTAAGCGAGAAGAGGAGGGCCGGCCAGGGCAGGCCGCGCGCCCCCTCCCCCCTAGTCCGAATAGGACAGGGGGGCGCCCCCCTTTCCTCTTTCCCCTTCCCCTTTCCTTCTCCAACAAGGCAAGAGGGGGGAGTCCTACTCCCGGTGGGAGTAGGACTCCTCCAGGCGCACCCCTAGGGGTCGGCCGCACCTCCCCCTCCCTCCTTTATATACGGGGGCAGGGGGGCACCCCATGACACACAAGTTGATCTTCGTGATCGTTCCTTAGCCATGTGCGGTGCCCCCTTCCACCATATTCCACCTCAGTCATATCGTAGCGGTGCTTAGGCGAAGCCCTGTGTCGGTAGAACATCATCACCGTCATCACGCCGTCATGCTGACGAAACTCTCCCTCAACACTCGGCTGGATCGGAGCTCGAGGGACGTCACCGAGTTGAACGTGTGCATAACTCGGAGGTGCCGTACGTTCGGTACTTGGATCGGTCGGATCAGGAAGACGTACGACTACTTCCTCTACATTGTGTCAACGCTTCTGTTGCCGGTCTACGAGGGTACGTAGACAACACTCTCCCCTCTCGTTGCTATGCATCACCATGATCTTGCGTGTGCGTAGGAATTTTTTTGAAATTACTACGTTCCCCAATAGTGGCATCAGAGCCTGGTTTTATGCGTTGATGTTATGCACGAGTAGAACACAAGTGAGTTGTGGGTGATATAAGTCATACTGCTTACCAGCATGTCATACTTTGGTTCAGCGGTATTGTTGGATGAAGCGGCCTAGACCGACATTACGCGTACGCTTACGCGAGACTGGTTTTACCGCCGTGCTATGCACATAGGTGACTAGCGGGTGTTAGTTTCTCCAACTTTAGTTGAACCGAGTGTGGCTACGCCCGGTCCTTGCGAAGGTTAAAACAACACCAACTTGACAAACTATCGTTGTGGTTTTGATGCGTAGGTAAGAACGGTTCTTGCTAAGCCCGTAGCAGCCACGTAAAACTTGCAACAACAAAGTAGAGGACATCTAACTTGTTTTTGCAGGGCATGTTGTGATGTGATATGGTCAAGACGTGATGAGATATAAGTTGTTGTATAAGATGATCATGTTTTGTTGAAGTTATCGGCAACTGGCAGAAGCCTTATGGTTGTCTCTTTATTGCATAAGATGCAAGCGCCAAATAATTGCTTTACTTTATCGCTATGCGATAGCAATAGTTGCAAGAGCAATAGTTGGCGAGACGACCATGTGACGACACATTGATATAGATCAAGATGATGGAGATCATGGTGTCATGCCGGTGACGATGAAAATCATGACGATGCTTTGGAGATGGAGATCAAAGGCACAAGATGATGATGGCCATATCATGTCACATATTTTGATTGCACGTGATGTTTATCTTTTATGCATCTTATTTTACTTAGTTCGATGGTAGCTTTATAAGATGATCTCTCACTATATTTCAAGATAAAAAGTGTTCTCCCTGAATATGCACCGTTGCCAAAGTTCATCATGCCCAGACACCACGTGATGATCGGGTGTGATAAGCTCTGCGTCCATCTACAACGGGTGCAAGCCAGTTTTGCACACGCAGAATACTCAGGTTAAACTTGACGAGCCTAGCATATGCAGATATGGCCTCGGAACACTGAGACCGAAAGGTCGAGCATGAATCATATAGTAGATATGATCAACATAATGATGTTCACCATTGAAAGCTACTCCATTTCACGTGATGATCGGTTATGGTTTAGTTGATTTGGATCACGTGATCACTTAGAAGATTAGAGGGATGTCTTTCTAAGTGGGAGTTCTTAAGTAATATGATTAATTGAACTTTAATTTATCATGAACTTAGTCCTGATAGTATTTGCATATCTATGTTGTAGATCAATAGCTCGCGTTATTGCTTCCCTATGTTTTATATGTGTTCCTAGAGAAAACTAAGTTGAAAGATGATAGTAGCAATGACGCGGACTGGGTCCGTGATCTGAGGTTTATCCTCATTGCTGCACAGAAGAATTATGTCCTTGATGCACCGCTAGGTGACTGGCCTATTGCAGGAGCAGATGCAGACGTTATGAATGTTTGGCTAGCTCAATATGATGACTACTTGATAGTTTAGTGCACCATGCTTAACAGCTTAGAATTGGGATTTCAAAGACGTTTTGAATGTCATGGACCATATGAGATGTTCCAGGAGTTGAAGTTAATATTTCAAGTAAGTACTCGAGTTGAGAGATATGAAGTCTCCACCAAGTTCTATAGCTAAAAGATGGAGGAGAATAGCTCAAGCAGTGAGCATGTGCTCAGATTGTCTGGGTACTACAATCGCTTGAATCAAGTGGGAGTTAATCTTCCAGATAAAATAGTGTTTGACAGAATTCTCTAGTCACCATCACCAAGTTAGTATAACTTAGTGATGAACTATAATATGCAAGGGATGATGAAAACAATTCCCAAGCTCTTCACGATGCAAAAATCGGCGAAGGTAGAAATCAAGAAAAACATCAAGTGTTGATGGTTGACAAGACCACTAGTTTCAAGATAAAGGGCAAAGGGAAGAAGGGGAACTTCAAGAAGAACGGCAAACAAGTTGCTGCTCAAGTGAAGAAACCCAAGTCTGGACCTAAGCCTGAGACTAAGTGCTTCTACTGCAAAGGGACTGGTCACTAGAAGCGGAACTACCCCAAGTAATTGGCGGATAAGAAGGATGGCAAAGTGAACATAGGTATATTTGATATACATGTTATTGATGTGTACTTTACTAGAGTTTATAGCAACCCCTCAGTATTTGATACTAGTTCAGTTGCTAAGAATAGTAACTCGAAATGGGAGTTGCAGAATGAACAGAGACTAGTTAAGGGTGAAGTGACGATGTGTATTGGAAATGGTTCCAAAATTGATATGATCATCATCGCACACTCCCTATACTTTCGGGATTAGTGTTGAACCTAAATAAATGTTATTTGGTGTTTGCGTTGAGCATAAATATGATTGGATCATGTTTATTGCAATACGATTATTCATGTAAGTTAGAGAATAATTGTTGTTCTATTTACATGAATAAAACCTTCTATGGTCATACACCCAATGAAAATGGTTTGTTGGAACTCGATCGTGGTGATACACATTTTCATAATATTGAAGCCAAAAGATGCAAAGTTAATAATGATAGTGCAACTTATTTGTGGCACTGCCGTTTAGGTCATATTGGTGTAAAGCACATGAAGAAAATCCATGCTGTTGGGCTTTTGGAATCACTTGATTATGAATCAGTTGATGCTTGCGAACTATGCCTCATGGGCAAGATGACTAAGACTCCATTCTCCAGAACAATGGAGCGAGCAACAGATTTGTTGGAAATCATACATACTGATGTATGTGGTCTGATGAATATTGAGGCTCGCGGCAGGTATCATTATTTTCTGATCTTCACAGATGATTTGAGCAGATATTAGTATATCTACTTGATGAAACACAAGTCTGAAATATTTGAAAAGTTCAAAGAATTTCAGAGTGAAGTGGAGAATCATCGTAACAAAAATAAAAGTTTCTACGATATGATCGCAGAAGTAAAATATTTGAGTTACGAGTTTGGCCTTCAGTTAAAACAATGTGAAATAGTTTCACCACTCACACCACTTGGAACACCATAGTGTAATGGTGTGTCCGAACATCGTAACCATGCTTTATTAGATATGGTGCGATCTATGATGTCTCTTACCGATTACCACTATCGTTTTGGGGTTATGCATTAGAGACAGCTACATTCACGTTAAATAGGGCACCATCTAAATCCGTTGAGACGACATCGTATGAACTGTGGTTTGGCGAGAAACCTAAGCTGTCGTTTCTTGAAGTTTGGGACTATGATGCTTATGTGAAAAAGTTTCAACATGATAAGCTCGAACCCAAATCGTAGAAGTAAATCTTCATAGGATACCCAAAAGAAAATGTTGGGTACACCTTCTATCACAGATCCGAAGGCAAGATATTCATTGCTGAGAATGGATCCTTTCTAGAGAAGTAGTTTCTCTCGAAATAAGTGAGTGGGAGGAAAGTAGAACTTGATGAACTAACTGTACCTGCTCCCTTATTGGAAAGTACTTCATCACAGAAATCTGTTCCTGTGACTACTACACCAATTAGTGAGGAAGCTAATGATGATGATCATGTAACTTCAGATCAAGTTACTACCGAACCTCGTAGGTAAACCAGAGTGAGATCCGCACCAGAGTGGTACGGTAATCCTGTTCTGGAGGTCATGTTACTTGACCATGACGAACCTACGAACTATGAGGAAGCGATGATGAGCCCAGATTTCGTAAAATGGCTCGAGGCCATGAAATCTGAGATGAGATCCATGTATGAGAGCAAAGTATGGACTTTGATTGACTTGCCCAATGATCGGCGAGCCATTGAGATTCAATGAATCTTCAAGAGGAAGACAGACGCTGATAGTAGTGTTACCATCTACAAAGCTAGAATTGTCGCAAAAAGGTTTTCGACAAGTTCAAGGTGTTGACTACGATGAGAGTTTCTCACTCGTATCTATGCTTAAGTCTGCCCGAATCATGTTAGCAATTGCCGCATTTTATGAAATCTGGCAAATGGATAAACAAAACTACATTCCTTAATGGATTTATTAAAGAAGAGTTGTATATGATGCAACCAGAAGGTTTTGTCAATCCTAAAGGTGCTAACAAAATATGCAAGCTCCAGCGATCCATCTATGGACTGGTGCAAGCATCTCGAAGTTGGAATATACGCTTTGATAAGTTGATCAAAGCATATAGTTTTATACAGACTTGCGGGGAAGCCTGTATTTACAAGAAAGTGAGTGGGAGCACTACAACATTTCTGATAAGTATATGTGTATGCCATATTGTTGATCGGAGATAATGTAGATTTATTCTGCAAAGCATATAGGAATGTTTGAAAGGAGTTTTTCAAAGAAAGACCTCTGTGAAGCTGCTTACATATTGAGCATCAAGATCTATAGAGATAGATCAAGACGCTTGATAAGTTTTTCAATGAGTACATACCTTGACAAGATTTTGAAGTAGTTCAAAATGGAACAGTCAAAGAAGGAGTTCTTGCCTGTGTTACAAAGGTGTGAAGTTGAGTAAGACTCAAAACCCGACCACGACAGAAGATAGAGAGAGAATGAAAGTCATTCCCTATGCCTCAGCCATAGGTTCTATAAAGTATGCCATGCTGTGTACCAGACCTATTGTATACCCTGCCCTGAGTTTGGCAAGGGAGTACAATAGTGATCTAGGAGTAGATCACTGGACATTGGTCAAAATTATCCTTCGTGGAATAAGGATATGTTTCTCGGTTATGGAGGTGACAAAAGGTTCGTCGTAAAAGGTTGCGTCGATGCAAGTTTTGACACTGATCCAGATGACTCAAAGTCTCAATCTGGATACATATTAAAAGTGGGAGCAATTAGCTAGAGTAGCTTAGTGCAGAGCATTGTTGACATAGAAATTTGCAAAATACTTATGGATCTGAATGTGACAGACCCGTTGACTAAACTTCTCTCACAAGCAAAACATGATCTCACCTTAGTACTCTTTGGGCGTTAATCACATAGCGATGTGAACTAGATTATTGAATCTAGTAAACCCTTTGGGTGTTGTTCACATGACGATGTGAACTATGGGTGTTAATCACATGGTGATGTGAACTATTGATGTTAAATCACATGGCGATGTGAACTAGATTATTGACTCTAGTGCAAGTGGGAGACTGAAGGAAATATGCCCTAGAGGCAATAATAAAGTTATTATTTATTTCCTTATTTCATGATAAATGTCTATTATTCATGCTAGAATTGTATTAACCAGAAACATAATACATGTGTGAATACATAGACAAACAGAGTGTCACAGTATGCCTCTACTTGACTAGCTCGTTGAATCAAAGATGGTTAAGTTTCCTAGCCATAGACATGAGTTGTCATTTGATTAACGGGGTCACATCATTAGAGAATGATGTGATTGACTTGACCCATTCCGTTAGCATAGCACTTGATCGTTTAGTTTGTTGCTATTGCTTTCGTCATGACTTATACATGTTCCTATGACTATGAGATTATGCAACTCTCGTTTACCGGAGGAACATTTTGTGTGCTACCAAATGTCAC
Organism: Triticum urartu; assembly: GCF_003073215.2. Lineage (NCBI taxonomy): Eukaryota > Viridiplantae > Streptophyta > Magnoliopsida > Poales > Poaceae > Triticum > Triticum urartu. The sequence goes on along the minus strand of NC_053027.1, from coordinate 516,797,387 downwards.
AACGTAACTGGGTGATTATAAAGGTGCTCTACAGGTGTCTCCAAAGGTACTTGTTGGGTTGGCGTATTTCGAGATTAGGATTTGTCACTCCAATTGTCGGAGAGGTATCTCTAGGCCCTCTCGGTAATGCACATCACTTAAGCCTTGCAAGCATTGCAACTAATGTGTTAGTTGCGGGATGATGCATTACGGAACGAGTAAAGAGACTTGCCAGTAACGAGATTGAACTAGGTATTGAGATACCAACGATCGAATCTTGGACAAGTAACATACCGATGACAAAGGGAACAACGTATGTTGTTATGCGATCTGACTGATAAAGATCTTCGTAGAATATGTAGGAACCAATATGAGCATCCACGTTCCGCTATTGGTTTCATGTCTACATAGTTCTCGAACCCGTAGGGTCCGCATGCTTAAAGTTCGGTGACAATCGTAATTAGGGTTTTTGTGTTTTGATGTACCAAAGGTTGTTCGGAGTCCCGGATGTGATCACGGACATGACGAGGAGTCTCGAAATGGTCAATGCATAAAGATTGATATATTGGAAGCCTATATTTGGATATCGGAATCGTTCCGAGTGAAATCGGGATTTTACCGGAGTACCGGGGGGTTACCGGAACCCCCCGGGGGTTAATGGGCCTACATGGGACCTAAGGGAGAAGAGGAGGGCCGGCCAGGGAAGGCCGCGCGCCCCTCCCCCCTAGTACAAATAGGACAAGGAAGGGGGGGGGGGGCGCCCCCCTTTCCTCTTTCCCCTTCCCCTTTCCTTCTCCAACAAGGCAAGAGGGGGGAGTCCTACTCCCGGTGGGAGTAGGACTCCTCCAGGCACACCCCTAGGGGCCGGCCGCACCTCCCCCCTCCCTCCTTTATATATGGGGGCAGGGGGGCACCCCATGACACACAAGTTGATCTTCGTGATCGTTCCTTAGCCGTGTGTGGTGCCCCCTTCCACCATATTCCACCTCGGTCATATCGTAGCGGTGCTTAGGCGAAGCCCTGCGTCGGTAGAACATCATCACCGTCATCACGCCGTCATGCTGACGAAACTCTCCCTCAACACTCGGCTGGATCAGAGGTCGAGGGACGTCACTGAGTTGAACGTGTGCAGAACTCGGAGGTGCCATATGTTCGGTACTTGAATCGGTCAGATCGGGAAGACGTACGACTACTTCCTCTACGTTGTGTCAATGCTTCCGTTGCCGGTCTACGAGGGTACGTAGACAACACTCTCCCCTCTCATTGCTATGAATCACCATGATCTTGTGTGTGCGTAGGATTTTTTTTGAAATTACTACGTTCCCCAACAAACTCGACAAAGGTAAAGAGTCAGGTATTAAACTTAAGTATGGTTGTGTTAAATCTTTTATGGATACCGATGCTTTTCAAAAGTTTAGCACTAAATATGGACTTGACTCTGAGATAGTAGCCTCCTTTTGTGAATCATTTGCTACTCATGTTGAACTCCCTAAGGAGAAGTGGTTTAAATATTACCCACCTATTAAAGAAGAAATTAAAGAACCGGTACCAGATAAAGAAGAAACTATATATACTTTATAATGTTGATCCAGTTGTTCCTACTGCTTATTTTGAGAAACCTCCTTTTCCTGCTAGGATAAAGGAACATGCTAAAGTTTCAACTATGGTTAACAAAAGCTCTGTTAGAACACCTAAACCAGCTGCAAGGCGATTAAGTTGGGTAACGCCAGGGTTTTCCCAGTCACGACGTTGTAAAACGACGGCCAGTGAATTGTAATACGACTCACTATAGGGCGAATTCCCAAACCCAAAAAAGGGATAAAAATAGACCAGTTGTTGGCCTGCCTGTCATTTTAGTTAAAATAGGAGATCACTGTTATGATAGTTTATGTGACATGGGTGCTAGTGTGAGTGCTATTTCTTACAAGTTATATCAAGAAATTAGGGAAGACATAGCACCTACAGAGTTAGAAGACATAGATGTCACTATTAAACTTGCAAATAGAGAGACCATATCACCTTGTGTGATTATTAGAGATGTTGAAGTCTTGTGCGGGAACATAAAATACCCTACTGATTTCCTTTTTCTAGGTTCCCCACAAGATGAATTTTGTCCCATTATCTTTGGTAGACCTTTCTTGAACACCATTAATGCTAAGATAGATTGTCAGAAACAAATTGTGGGTGTTAGCTTTGGTGATGAGTCTCATGAGTTTAATTTTTCCAAGTTTAGTAGGAACCATCATGAAAAAGAATTGCCTATCAAGGATGAATTAATTGGTCTTGCTTCTATTGTTGTGCCACCTACTGATCCTTTAGAACAATATTTGCTAGACCATGAGAATGATTTACATATGCATGAAAGAAATGAAATAGATAGTATTTTCTTTGAACAACGTCCTCTACTTAAAAAAAATGCCTATTGAAACTCTTGGAGGTCCTCCTCCACCTAAGGGTGATCCTGTGTTTGAGTTAAAACAATTGCCAAACACTTTGAAATATGCTTATCTTGATGAAAAGAAGATATATCCTGTTATTATCAGTGCTAACCTTTCAGAACATGAAGAAGAAAGGTTATGGAAAGTTCTAAGAAAGCACCGAGCTGCTATTGGATATACTCTTGATGATTTAAAGGGCATCGTCCCACTCTATGTCAGCACAAAATTAATATGGAACCTGATGCTAAACCCGTTGTTGATCACCAACATCGATTAAATCCGAAGATGAAAGAGGTGGTAAGAACGGAAATATTAAAACTTCTGGAAGCAGGTATAATTTATCCAATAGCTGATAGTAGATGGGTAAGTCCTGTTCATTGTGTCCCTAAGAAGGGAGGTATAACTGTTGTTCCTAATGATAAGAATGAACTTATTTCACAAAGAATTGTTACAGGCTACAGAATGGTAATTGATTTTAGGAAATTAAATAAAGCAACTAGAAAAGATCATTACCCTTTGCCTTTTATTGATCAAATGCTTGAAAGATTATCCAAGCACACACTCTTTTTCTTCCTTGATGGATATTCTGGCTTTTCACAAATACCTGTTTCTCAACCTGATCAAGAAAAGACCACTTTTACTTGTCCTTTTGGAACCTATGCTTATAGACGTATGCCTTTTGGTTCATGTAATGCACCTGCTACCTTTCAAAGATGTATGACTGTTATATTCTTTGACTTTTGTGAAAATATTGTTGAGGTTTTCATGGATGACTTCTCTGTTTATGGGAAGTCTTTTGGTGATTATTTAAACAATCTTGATCGAGTTTTGCAGAGATGCGAACAAACAAATATTATCTTGAATTGGGAGAAATGCCACTTTATGGTTAATGAAGGCATTGTCTTGGGTCATAAAATTTCTGAAAGAGGTATTGAAGTGGACCAAGCTAAGGTTGATGCTATTGAGAAAATGCCATGTCCTAAGGACATCAAAGGTATTCGTAGTTTCCTAGGTCATGCTGGTTTCTATAGGAGATTTATTAAAGACTTCTCTAAAAAATTTAGCCTCTTACTAGTCTCTTGCAAAAGGATATTCCTTTTATTTTTGATGATGATTGTCTTGAAGCCTTTGAAACACTCAAGAAAGCCTTAATTTATGCACCTATTGTTCAACCACCTAATTGGAACTTGCCTATTGAAATTATGTGTGATGCTAGTGATTATGCTGTTGGTGCTGTTCTAGGACAAAGAGTTGATAAGAAATTGAATGTTATTCATTATGCTAGTAAAACTCTAGACAATGCTCAAAGAAATTATGCTACTACTAAAAAAGAATTCTTAGCCGTGGTGTTTGCTTGTGATAAGCTTAGACCTTATATTGTTGATTCCAAAGTAATTGTTCACACAGACCATGCTGCTATTAAATATCTTATGGAAAAGAAAGATGCTAAACCTAGACTTATTCGTTGGGTTCTCTTGTTACAAAAATTTGATTTGAATATTATTGATAGAAAAGGAGCTAAGAACCCCGTAGCTGATAACTTGTCTAGGCTTGAAAATGTGCTTGATGACCCACTTCCCATTGATGGTAGTTTTCCTGATGAGCAGTTAGTTGCAATAAATGTTGCTAATGGTACTCCTTGGTATGCTGACTATGCTAATTACATTGTTGCTAAATATTTGCCACCTAGCTTCACATATCAACAAAAGAAAAAAATCTTCTATGATTTAAGACATTACTTTTGGGATGACCCACATCTTTATGAAGGAGTAGATGGTATTATTAGACGTTGTGTACCTGAGCATGAACAGGGACAAATCCTATGAAAATGTCACTCCGAGGCTTATGAAAGGGCATCATGCTGGAGATAGAACTGCTCACAAGGTATTGCAGTTTGGATTTTATTGGCCTACTTTCTTCAAGGATGCTCGTAAGTATGTCTCATCTTGTGATGAATGTCAAAGAATAGGTAATATCGGTAAGCGTCAAGAAATGCCTATGAATTATTCACTTGTTGTTGAACCATTTGATGTTTGGGGGTTTGATTACATGGGACCTTTTCCTTCCTCTAATGGGTATGCACATATTTTGGTTGCTGTTGATTATGTTACTAAATGGGTAGAAGCTATTCCAACCAGTAGTGCTGATCACAACACCTCTATTAAAATGCTTAAGGAAGTTATTTTTCCAAGATTTGGAGTCCCTAGATATTTAATGACTGATGGTGGTTCACACTTTATTCATGGCGCTTTCCGTAAAATGCTTGCCAAGTATGATGTTAACCATAGAATTGCATCACCCTATCATCCTCAGTCTACTGGTCAAGTTGAACTTAGCAATAGAAAAATAAAATTAATTTTGCAAAAGACTGTCAATAGGTCCAGGAAGAATTGGTCTAAGAAATTAGATGATGCACTTTGGGCTTATAGAACAACTTATAAAAATCCTATGGGTATGTCTCCTTATAAAATGGTTTATGGAAAAGCTTGTCATTTGCCTCTTGAGTTAGAACATAAATTACATTGGGCAATTAAAGAACTCAATTATGATTTCAAACTTGCTGGTGAAAAGAGGTTATTTGATATAAGCTCATTAGATGAATGGAGAACCCAAGCTTATGAAAATGCAAAGGTATTCAAAGAAAAAATTAAAAGATGGCATGACAAAAGAATCCAAAAGTGTGAGTTTAAAGTTGGAGAATATGTTCTTTTGTACAACTCTCGTTTTAGATTTTTTGCAGGAAAGCTCCTCTCGAAATGGGAAGGCCCTATGTCATCGAGGAGGTTTAGCTGTCTGGAGCCATCAAAATAAATAATTTCGAAGGCACTAACTCAAAGGTTGTCAATGGGCAACGAATAAAGCATTATATCTCAGGTACGCCTATTAATGTTGAAAGTAATATTATTCAAACCTTGACACCGGAAGAACATATAAAAGAGTCCTTCCGGAACACTACAGAATCATGAAAATAAGGAGGTACGTGATACGGTAAGTAAATGGACTCCGAAAAATCTGCAAAATTATTTTTTATCAATTTTGGAATAATTTAGAATTTTGGGAATAAATAAACTACCAGGAAGTGTCCCCTGGTGGGCACAATACACCAGGGCGTGCCAGGCTTGCCTGGCGCTCCTAGGTGGGTTGTGCCCACCTCGGACACCTCCTGTATTCCGTTTTTCTTCTGTATGCTTGTCCTCCAAGATACAAAAAATCTATATATACTTCCCGGACCTGTTAACCACCGTATCACGGAGAAAATCCTCTGTTCTCTTTTCTTGCCGTTTCTGGTCAGATTTGTCAAGCTAGGCATCATGTCTTCCTGCTCCTCCAACCACATGGAAGAAGATGCTTGGCTGATGAAGACCGTAATCAAAGGAGGACAAGGCCTCTTCTTCATCACCACCACCATCTTCTTCGTCACCAGAGGAGAAATGAGTATCGAGTATGGGCACTCCCCTTGGCTTCCGCCAAGCTTGGGGGAGGTGTCCCGGTATCGTATCACCCCACTATATTTTTACTTTTACTTATCTTAGTTTGATCTTTTTTGCTTTAGATGAAATAAAGTTTAGTTTGATCCTTTCTTGTTCGAGAGTTTGCTTAGTGATCTATCATTATAATTGTGTGCAAGTTATATAATAATGTTTAGTATGAGTCTTTGTTTTCTTTACTCTCATGTTGCAAATAAAGAAAAGAAAAGAAACAAGAAAGAAAGAAATAAAGAAAGGATAAAGATAATGAAAATATTATATACTAATCCTATGGTAAGTGATAGCACCACATAAGGAGAAGTATAAGTAAGAAAATTTCATTAGAGATTGACAAACATAGCATTAGTCAATGATGCAAATCATGAAAGAATTAATAAGGGAAGAGAAGATTCACATATAAATATACTATCCTAGAAATCTTTTGTGATTGTGAGCCCTCATCAAAATATTATATGCCAAAATTGTCGACATTGGACAAGGAATACAACTTAATGGCTTATGTTCGTTTATATTCACATAAAAGTCATATTGTCATAGATCCTTCAACATGTGGTGTTTGCCCCTACCTTTACTAGCCAAAAATTCCGCGCTAAGTAGAGATACTACTTGTGCATCCAAAAACCCTTAAACCCAAATCATTTTCAAGTGTCCACCATACCTACCTAGGGATTGAACAAGACCCCTCAAGTAAGTTGTCATAGGTGCAAAAAGGCAATAAAAATTGCTTCTAAATATGTGAGATCATTTAGTGTAAGAGAAAATTGAGCGTTATACGAACTTGGATGACAAAGAATAAAAGCGACAGACTGCATAATAAAGGTTGTCATCTTAAGGGCAATACATCGTGACGTTCTCTTGCACTAAGGGATTAAGCATGCAAACAAATAAGTGCATGGCAACCTCTGCTTCGCTCTGCGAAGGGTCTATCTTTTACTTTTATGTATTTACTTTTATGCAAAGAGTCAAAGTTTTCCTTCTATTCCTTTTTATTTTCTCTTATTGGCAAGCATCATGTGGATAGGAAAAATCTAGGCACATATGTCTAGTTGAATATAGATAGCATGAGTTATTATTGTTGACATCACCCTTGAGGTGAGTATGTTGGGAGGCGAAACTATAAGCCCCTATCTTTCTATGTGTCTGTTTGAAACGTTTTGCTCATGGGTACAAGGTGAGTGTTAGCAATCATAGAAGATTATATGATGGTTCAGTATGTGGACTTGCCTAAAGGCTCCGACACGTGACTCTTCCTGAAAAGATGATGAATTGTAGTTGCAAAGTTGACTGAGAACATAGTTTGTTGGTTTCTAATAGAGCTTCGGCTTTATACTTGATTATGTGATGAACTGTTACTTATTCATAGGAAGTATATGATGCAAGTTCTATGATAAAATTCCTATGTTAAATTTTGTTGTTGTTACAATAATTAACATGATGCTTCTATGTCCGTATTTTGTTTTTATCGACACCTCTCTCTCAAAGCATGTGGACATGCTTTTCGATTTCGGTTTTTGCTTGAGGACAAGCGAGGTATAAGCTTGGGGAGTTGATACGTCCATTTTGCATCATGTTTTCTTACTATTATTTATAATGTTTGTATCCATAATAATGCTTTTGGAGTAATTCTAATGCCTTTTCTCTCATAATTTGCAAGGAACACACCAAGAGGGAGAATTCCGGCAGCTGGAAATCTAGACCTGGAAAAGCTAGGCCAGGCCACCTATTCTGCACAACTCCAAATGAGCTGAAACTTTACGGAGATTTTTTATGGATTATTTGAGAAATACTGGAGCCAATAAACACCAAAGGGGGGCCACCAGGTGGGCACAGCCCACCTGGGCGCGCCAGGCCCCCTGGCGCGCCCTGGTGGGTTGTGGCCTCCTCGGCCCACCTCCGGTGCCCATCTTCTGGTATATAAGTCACTTTGACCTAGAAAAAAAAAATAAGGGGATGACTTTCGGGATGAAGCGTCGCCGCCTCGAGGCGGAACTTGGACAGGAGCAATTTTGCCCTCCGGCGGAGCGATTCTGCCGAGGGAACTTCCCTCCCGGAGGGGGAAATCATCGTCATCATCATCAACAACAACTCTCCCATCTTGGGGAGGGCAATCTCCATCAACATCTTCACCAGCACCATCTCATCTCAAACCCTAATTCATCTCCTGTATTCAATCTTGTTATGGGAACTATAGATTGTTGCTAGGGGGTGACTAGTAGTGTTGATTACATCTTGTAGTTGATTACTATATGATTTATTTGGTGGAGGATTATATGTTCAGATCCATTATGCATATCAATACCCCTATGATCATGTTCATGTTTGTTGTTTGTGAGTAGTTACCTTCATTCTTGGGGTCATGGGATAAATCATTTTGCAAGTAATCATGTGAATTTGTTATGTGTTCGATATTTTGATAGTATGTATGTTGTGATTCCCTTAATTGGTGGTGTCATGTGAACGTCGACTACATGAAACTTCACCATATTTGGGCCTAAGGGAATGCATTGTGGAGTAGTAAATAGATGGTGGGTTGCGAGAGTGACAGAAACTTAAACCCCAGTTTATGCACTATTCTGAAAGGGACCGATTGGATCCTAGAGTTTAATGCTATGGTTAGAATTTATTCTTAATACTTTTATCGTAGTTGTGGATGCTTGTGGGAGGGTTAATCATAAGTAGGAGTTTTGTTCAAGTAAGAATAGCACCTAAGCACCGGTCCACCCACATATCAAATTATCAAAGTAGCGAACACAAATCAAACCAATATGATGAAAGTGATTAGATGAAGTTCCAGTGTACCCTCAAGAACGCTTTGCTTATTATAAGAGACCGTTTTGGCCTGTCCTTTGACTCAAAAGGATTGGGATACCTTGCTACATACTTGTTACTATTATCGTTACTTGCTCATTACAAACTATCTTGCTATCAAACTACTCGCTACTTACAATTTCAGCACTTGCAGACACTGCTACCTCTTGACCATGCGTTGGTTTTCCATTGAAGAGGAAAGGGTGATGCAACAAAGTAGCATAAGTATTTCCCTCAGTTTTTGAGAACCAAGGTATCAATCCAATAGGAGACTACACGCAAATCTCCTAGTACCTGCACAAACAAATAAGAACCTTGCAACCAACGCTATAAAGGCATTGTCAATCCCTTCACGGCCACTTGCAAAAGTGAGATCTGATAAAGATAATAAGATAAATATTTTTGGTATTTTTGTTGTATAGATTGGAAAGTAAAGATTGCAAAATAAATATTAAACTAGAATTGTAGATCGGAAACTTATATGATGTAAAGTAGACCTGGGGGCCATAGGTTTCACTAGTGGCTTCTCTCAAGATAGCATATATTATGGTGGGTGAACAAATTACTGCCGAGCAATTGATAGAAAAGCGCATAGTTATGAGAATATCTAGGCATGGTCATAAACATAGGCATCACATTCGTGTCAAGTAGACCGAAATGATTCTGCATCTACTACTATTACTCCACACATCGACCGCTATCCAGCATGCATCTAGAGTATTAAGTTCATAAGAACAGAGTAACGCATTAGGCAAGATGACATGATGTAGAGGGATAAACTCAAGCAATATGATATAAACCCCATCGTTTTATCCTTGATGGAAACAATACAATACATGCCTTGCTGCCCCTGCTATCACTAGGAAAGGACACCGCAAGATTGAACCTAAAGCTAAGCACTTCTCCCATTGCAAGAAAGATCAATCTAGTAGGCCAAACCAAACTGATAATTCAAAGAGACTTGCAAAGATATCAAATCATGCATATAAGAATTCAGAGAAGAATCAAATATTGTTCACAGATAAAATTGATCATAAACCCACAATTCATTGGATCTCGGCAAACACACCGCAAAAAGTATTACATCAAATAGATCTCTAAGAACATCGAGGAGAACTTTGTATTGAGAACCGAAGAGAGAGAAGAAGCCATCTAGCTAATAACTATCGACCCGAAGGTCTGTGGTAAACTACTCACACATCATCGGAGAGGCTATGGTGTTGATGTAGAAGCCCTCCGTGATAGAATCCCCCTCCGGCAGATCGCCAGAAAAGGTCCCCAAATGGGATCTCACGGGTACAGATGGTTGTGGCGGTGGAAAAGTGGTTTCGTGGCTCCCGTGGATGTTTTCAGGGTATAATGTTATATATAGGCGAAAGAAGTGAGTCGATGGAGCTACGAGGGGCCCACGAGGGTGGGGGCGTGCCTGCCCCCTGGGCGCGCCGCCCTACCTCGTGGCCGCCTCGTGGCTTCCTTGACCTCCACTCCAAGTCTCCTGGATTGCGTTTGTTCCAAAAAAGATCCTCGCGAAGGTTTCATTCCGCTTGGATTCTGTTTGATATTCCTTTTCTGTGAAACACTGAAATAGGCAAAAAATAACAATTTGCACTGGGCCTTCGGTTAATAGGTTAGTCCGAAAAATAATATAAAAGTGCATAATAAATCCCACTAAACATCCAAAACAGATAATATAATAGCATGGAACAATCAAAAATTATAGATACGTTGGAGACGTATCAAGCATCTCCAAGCTTAATTCCCGCTCGTCCTCGAGTAGGTAAATGATAAAAACAGAATTTTTGTTGTGGAATGCTACCTAACATAATTTTCAATGTAATTTTATTTATTGTGGCATGAATATTCAGATCCGGAAGATTCAAGACAAAAGTTTAATATTGACATAAAAACAATAATACTTCAAGCATACTAACCAAGCAATTATGTCTTCGCAAAATAACATGGCCAAAGAAAGCTATCCCTACAAAATCATATAGTCTGGCTATGCTCTATCTTCATCGCACAAAATATTTAAATCATGCACAACCTTGATGACAAGCCAAGCAATTGTTTCATACTTTTGATGTTCTCAAACTTTTTCAATCTTCGCGCAATACATGAGCGTGAGCCATGGATATAGCACTATAGGTGGAATAGGATGGTGGTTGTGGAGAAGACAAAAAGGAGAAGATTGTCTCACATCAACTAGGCATATCAATGGGCTATGGAGCTGCCCATCAATAGATATTAATGTGAGTGAGTAGGGATTGCCATGCAACGGATGCACTAGAGCTATAAGTATATGAAAGCTCAACAAAAGAAACTAAGTGGGTGTGCATCCAACTTGCTTGCTCACGAAGACCTAGGGCATTTTGAGGAAGCCCATCATTGGAATATACAAGCCAAGTTCTATAATGAAAAATTCCCACTAGTATATGAAAGTGACAACATAAGAGACTCTCTATCATGAATATCATGGTGCTACTTTGAAGCACAAGTGTGGAAAAAGTATAGTAGCATTGCCCCTTCTCTCTTTTTCTCTCATTTTTTATTTGGGCCTTTTCTTTTTTTATGGCCTCTTTTTTTCGTCCGGAGTCTCATCCCGACTTGTGGGGGAATCATAGTCTCCATCATCCTTTCCTCACTAGGACAATGCTCTAGTAATGATGATCATCACACTTTTATTTACTTACAACTCAAGAATTACAACTAGATACTTAGAACAAAATATGACTCTATGTGAATGCCTCCGGCGGTGTACCAGGATGTGCAATGAATCAAGAGTGAGATGTATGAAAAATTATGAACGGTGGCTTTGCCACAAATACGATGTCAACTACATGATCATGCAAAGCAATATGACAATGATGGAGTGTGTCATAATAAATGAAACGGTGGAAAGTTGCATGGCAATATATCTCAGAATGGCTATGGAAATGCCATAATAGGTAGGTATGGTGGCTGTTTTGAGGAAGGTAAATGGTGGGTTTATGGTACCGGCGAAAGTTGCGCGGTACTAGAGAGGCTAGCAATGGTGGAAGGGTGAGAGTGCGTATAATCCATGGACTCAACATTAGTCATAAAGAACTCACATACTTATTACAAAAATCTTATTAGTTATCAAAACAGAGTATTACGTGCATGCTCCTAGGGGGATAGATTGGTAGGAAAGACCATCACTCGTCCCCGACCGCCACTCATAAGGAAGACAATCAAAAAATAAATCATGCTCTGACTTCATCACATAACGGTTCACCATACATGCATGCTACGGGAATCACAAATTTTAACACAAGTATCTCTCAAATCCACAACTACTCAACTAGCATGACTCTAATATCACCATCTTCATATCTCAAAACAATCATCAAGTATCAAACTTCTCATAGTATTCAATGCACTTTATATGAAAGTTTTTATTATACCCATCTTGGATGCCTATCATATTAGGACTAATTTCTTAACCAAAGCAAATTACCATGCTGTTCTAAAAGACTCTCAAAATAATATAAGTGAAGCATGAGAGATCAATAATTTATATAAAATAAAACCACCACCGTGCTCTAAAAAGATATAAGTGAAGCACTAGAGCAAAATTATCTAGCTCAAAAGATATAAGTGAAGAATATAGAGTATTCTAATAAATTCCGTTTCATGTGTGTCTCTCCAAAAGGTGTGTACAACAAGGATGATTGTGGTAAACTAAAAATCAAAGACTCAAGTCATACAAGACGCTCCAAGCAAAACACATATCATGTGGTGAATAAAAATATAGCCTCAAGTAAAGTTACCGATAGACGAAGACGAAAGAGGGGATGCCTTCCGGGGCATCCCCAAGCTTAGGATTTTGATTGACCTTGAATTTTACCTTGGGGTGCCTTGGGAATCCCCAATCTTAGGCTCTTGCCACTCTTTTTTCCAAAATCCATCAAATCTTTGCCCAAAAACTTGAAAACTTCACAACACAAAACTCAACAAAAAATCTCATGAGCTTCGCTAGTATAAGAAAACAAACCACCTCTTTACGATACTGTAATGAACTCATTATTTATTTATATTGGTGTTAAACCTACTGTATTCCAACTTATTTATGGTTCATACCCCCGATACTAGCCATAGATTCATCACAATAAGCAAACAACACACGAAAAACAGAATCTGTCAAAAATAGAACATTCTGTAGTAATCTGTAGGTTTAGAATACTTCTATAACTACAAAAATCCTAAGAAATTAGGACTTCCTAAATAATTTGTATATTGATCTACTTCAGTTGGAATTGGTATTTTATCGCTCTCTGGTAAAAAATGAAAATTATTCTCGTGAGTGCATACTTTCTGTTTTTTTCAGTAAGATCAAACAACAATCATCCAAGAAGATCATAAAGGCTTTACTTGGCATAAACGGTAAATCAAACATAAAAAACACAATCATAACAGATGATAGATGATTTATTTATTACTAAACAGGAACAAAAATAAAATTGGGTTGCCTCACAACAAGCGCTATCGTTTAACGCCCCTAACTAGGCAGAAAAACAAGAATAGATCTAGGCATTGTCATCTTTGGTATGCAATCCATATGTGGCTCTCATAATAGATTCATAAGGTAATTTAATTTTATTTCTAGGAAATTGTTCCACGCCTTTCCTTAATGGAAATTGGAATCTAATATTTCCTTCTTTCATGTCAATAACTGCACCAATCGTTCTAAGGAAAGGTCTACCAAGATTAATAGGACATGTAGGATTGCAATCTACATCAAGAACAATGAAATCTACGGGCACATAATTCCTATTTGCAACAATAAGAACAACATTAATCCCTCCCATAGGTTTCTTAATGGTGGAATCCGCAAGATGCAAATTTAAAGAACAATCATCAAATTCACGGAAACCTAACACATCACACAAAGTTTTTGGGATCGTGGAAACACGAGCACCCAAATCACATAAAGCATAGAATTCATGATCTTTAATCTTAATTTTAATAGTAGGTTCCCACTCATCATAAAGTTTTCTAGGGATAGAAACTTCTAATTCAAGCTTTTCTTCATGGGATTGCATTAAAGCATCAACGATATGTTTGGTAAGGGCATGTACAATGGTGCTATCTTAGGAGTGCCACGTAGGATAAACTAGATGATACCCCGCGCGTTGCTGCAGGACTTGTAAGTATATTATGTAAAGTTATAAAGCTAATTCATAGATGTGAGACTATATTGGAAATAAATAGGATGGTAGACACGGTGATGGAGTACAGTTGTGACAATAGACAATATTGTTGCAGCTAACTAATAAGGTATAAGCTTATTACATATACTGACGGATAAGAAATTCTCTATGATATGATGTAATATATATGTTTATATAAAAGAACAATCTAGAATCTAATGTGTAATATTTGTGTCATGCCAAGTGCTTGTAGATGAGCCTTTTCCATACTTCATATACCTAACAGAAAACAAAAACCTAAGAGGGGAAGATAAAATGTTAATACAAATTGCAATTATGATGTTGTGATACACATCTCTCTGGTTTGCACCTCTATATAGTAAATATGCATGGATTAAATATAGCTAATAAAAATCAGTAGATGCAACTTTGTGGTGATAAATAATGACATTTATTGTCGCCACGATAGATATATACCTTGAAGATCATTTTATCATAGCTATGCTTGACAGGCTGATGGCAAGAAAAAGTGAATTCATAATGATGTTTGATGGATCTCATACCCAGAGAAAGGCGAATCTGACTAGAGGGGAAGAGCAGAAACCTTTGATTTGGGTGACAAAAGTGATTACTACTATTGACATGGGATAAATTTAGTGATATGGTGCTTGAGTTGAAACTCGAACACGGAGTAGCAAAGAGAATGGTAAGCATCAAAACAAATTTGTCAGCTCCATAGAAACATGAATATATACATACACAACATCAATTCATTAAAAAAGTAATTGGTACAAATATGCTGGTGTAAATTAAAGATTATAAATATATTTTGATTGAGAAATCATAGTCAGAGGTATAACTCCCAAGTCACAAAACAGAATGTCCCGACATGCCATGCAAAAAGGTACATCTTCATAAGAAAAAGACTCTTAAACCTACTTTCTAGTAGATGTCTCTGTCGCATATGATTAAGCATATCATGTTCAAAGAAAATAAAGCCCACCAGGTACCACACTGAAATGTTACCCTCTCCAGATCTAACTATTAGGGCTGGAACATACCTTGAGTTTATGACGCATTCGATGGATCATTTGCTAGGACAGATACAGACATGCGCGACCTGTAAATTTGGTAGGTCAATAATCAAATTATTCCACACAAAAAAATTGAATCTCCAATGGAAATGCATATCAAAACTTCTCCCAACAAAATCAGTTGTTCATATGAAAAGAAATTGATGGCGCATATATTACTAAAGTGATGCAGGGCTGTGATAATTGGAGGGGGGAGGAAAATAGGAGGACATAGACATATCCAATATCTATATTGGGAGCGAGTCAATATTATCGAAGAGTAAGATAACGGAGGGTGGTACCTGCGAGGATGGATCTATACTATCATGAAGAGACAGGGTCCTGAGTGATTGATGCGAAGCCGCACCCGGACGCACCAAATCCTGAAATAAGTGCCAATGCAACAAAATCACTCTAGAATCCTATCTTGCTCCCCGCAGAAGCAGGTCAAACTCCATTTTTGGGCCCAAAATCCAACTTAACCACTATACTAATTCTCTACACATCCACTCGAAATCCCGAATCCATAGTCAATCACGCAGAGAAGCGACCACACACGCAAACAACAGCTACGAATTCCTCTCAGATTCGTCTAGGCTATTCACCAGCGAGCCCATCTCCTTTCTGAATACCCTTCCCCTTCTCCTGTACAGGATGCAGTGCCGCCGCTGGACACGACACGATATCTCGCGCCACCCTCCCTGATTTCTTCCTCTCCGGCCGTGGCGAGATCCCATAGCAGGCGAGTCCCTATCTCGCTGTCGAGACGGACATCATCGGGGAGGAAACCGGCGTGTCCCTGTTTCCATGCTCGAGCTCTTGCGTGAGGAATCTCCTGAGCGACGCCCCCATCCTCGAGCGCCACCGCTTTCTGCTCGCTCCTCTGCATGTCGCCATCCCAGCCGCCGTTGATGAACTACAAAGCTTCTGCATCCGCCGCACCTCCTCTCTTTCCTCTATTTCTGGGTTCTGTGTGAGCACAGATGAGTAAATAGATAAGGGGAAAGCGACGTGATCATTCGCTCGGTTGGTATTCCAACACGAACGCAGCAACACTTTCGCATTTGTAGGGTAACAGAGGGCAAACTAATTAATGAATGTTGCGGTGCCTCTGGCCGTTTCTTGTGTGGAGGCACGGAAGGGACAATGGTGGCAGTAAAGAGCCACCGCAGGAGATGAACTGATGAGTTAGTGCGTCGTGGAGGCGGAAGGGTAAGGCGCGGTGGTCGGCAGGAAAGCAATAGGTCGTGGCGGCGCCCGGCGCGGAAGGGTTAGTGTTGGCTTGACGATAATAGACGTAGCAGCTTTGACTTTTCTAGAGCGCTGGTTCATGGTCCAAGGGAGAGAGGACGCTCGTGAGCCAAACTTGATGGGTCCTTAGCAAGTAACTGAAGTTTATGTGGCAGTGGTGCTGTTGTAGTTAGCCCCATATGTAAGTCAGTAAAATAATGATGATGTGGCAGGTGTGCTGAGGTGGATAGGCTGCATGTCAAGAGAAATAAGTTAGTGGGGATGAACTATTTAGGTATTATAGATGATGAGGTGGAGGAGAGATAACTCATAAGAAAAGGTTTGTGTTCTCTTATTTAAGAGAAGACAAGAGATGATCTCTTAGCACAATATGTCTCACCATGTTTTTAGGAATAACTGGTTATTGAAGATAAGGCTAAGAGATGACCCATTGTAGACAATTTTGTTTGTCATCTCTAAATTACATGCAAGATTTAAGATAAGACCGTCTTATCAACCATTGTACATGCCCTAAAAGCTTTGTTTTGATCATAAGCATGAGGAGAATTTAACACGGATTGCAACAAGGAAATACAATCTATCAAAGAGCAATTATCATAATTAAATTCCTTGAAATCCAAAATAGTGGGTTCAATGCTATGTAAAGTTTTGACCTCTTCAATACCACTTTTACCAATTTTAGCATCAAGATCTAAAAACTCCGAATCATTGGGGCGCCTTCTAACTAAAGTTGACTCATCTCCAGTCCCGTCTTTATAAAGATTCATATTGGAAAACAAAGATTTAATAGGAGACACACCAATCACTTTTAGATCTTCATCATTATTATCATGAAAACTAGAAGAACACGCTTTCACAAAGCAATCTTTTTTAGCACGCATCCTAGCGGTTCTTTCTTTGCACTCATCAATGGAAATTCTCATGGCTTTGAGAGACTCATTGATATCATGCTTAGGTGGAATAGATCTAAGTTTCAAAGAATCAACATCAAGAGAAATTCTATCCACGTTCCTAGCCAACTCATCAATCTTAAGCAATTTTTTTTCAAGCAAAGCATTGAAATTCTTTTCCGAATTCATAAATTCTTTAACACTAGTCTCAAAATCAGAGGGCATCTTATTAAAATTTCCATAAGAGTTTTTGTAGGTATTACCATAATTGTTAGAGGAATTACTAGGGAACAACCTAGAATTAAAATTTCCTCTATACGCATTGTTACCAAAATTGTTCCTACCAACAAAATTCACATCCATAGATTCATTATTATTCTCAATCAAAGTGGACAAAGGCATATCATTAGGATCAGAAGAAGCACTCTTATTAGCAAACAATTTCATAAGTTCGTCGATCTTTCCACTCAAAACATTAATCTCTTCAATGGCATGAACTTTTTTACTAGTGGATCTTTCGGTGTGCCATTGAGAATAATTAACCATAATATTGTCTAGGAGTTTAGTAGCTTCCCCTAAAGTGATTTCCATAAAAGTGCCTCCCAGTGCCGAATCTAAAAGATTTCTAGAAGCAAAATTCAATCCAACATAATTTTTTTGTATAATCATCCATAAATTCAAACCATGTGTAGGGCAATTACGTATCATTAATTTCATCCTCTCCCAAGCTTGTGCAACATGCTCATGCTCAAGTTGCTTAAAATTCATAATATCGTTTCTAAGAGAGATGATCTTAGCGGGAGGAAAATACTTAGAGATAAAAGTATATTTGCACTTATTCCATGAATCAATACTATTTTTAGGCAAAGAAGAGAACCAAGTTTTAGCACGATCTCTAAGCAAAAACAGAAATAGCTTCAATTTAACAATGTTATTATCCACATCTTTCTTCTTTTGCATATCACACAAATCAATGAAGTTGTTTAGATGGGTAGCGACATATTCACTAGGAAGGCCGGAAAATGGATCTTTCATAACAAGATTCGACAAAGCGGTATTGATTTCACAAGATTCAGTATCGGTAGTAGGAGCAATCGGAGTGCTAATAAAATCGTTGTTGTTGGTATTGGAAAAGTCACATAATTTGGTATTATCTTGAGCCATCGTGACAAACAATCAATCCAACACACGAGCAAACAAGAGGCAAGCGAAAAGAGGTGAACGGAAAAGGGCGAATAAAACGGCAAAGGTGAAGTGGGGGAGAGGAAAACGAGAGGCAAATGGCAAATAATGTAATGCAAGGGATAAGAGTTTGTGATGGGTACTTGGTATGTCTTGACTTGAGCGTAGATCTCCCCGGCAACGGCGCCAGGAATCCTTCTTGCTACCTCTTGAGCATGCGTTGGTATTCCCTTGAAGAGGAAAGGGTGATGCAGCAAAGTAGCATAAGTATTTCCCTCAGTTTTTGAGAACCAATGTATCAATCCAGTACGAGACTACACGCAAATCGCCTAGTACCTGCACAAACAAATAAGAACCTTGCAACCAAGGCGATAAAGGGGTTGTCAATCCCTTCATGGCCACTTGCAAAAGTGAGATCTGATAAAGATAATAAGATAAATATTTTTGGTATTTTTGTTGTATAGATTGGAAAGTAAAGATTGCAAAATAAATATTAAATTAGAATTGTAGATCGGAAACTTATATGATAGAAAGTAGACTCGGGGGCCATAGGTTTCACTAGTGGCTTCTCTCAAGATAGCATATATTACGGTGGGTGAACAAATTACTGCCGAGCAATTGATAGAAAAGCGCATAGTTATGAGAATATCTAGGCATGGTCATAAACATAGGCATCACGTTCGTGTCAAGTAGACCGAAACGATTCTGCATCTACTACTATTACTCCACACATCGACCGCTATCCAGCATGCATCTAGAGTATTAAGTTCATAAGAACAGAGTAACGCATTAGGCAAGATGACATGATGTAGAGGGATAAACTCAAGCAATATGATATAAACATCATCTTTTTATCCTCGATGGCAACAATACAATACGTGCCTTGCTACCTCTGCTATCACTGGGAAAGGACACCGCAAGATTGAACCTAAAGCTAAGCACTTGTCCCATTGCAAGAAAGATCAATCTAGTAGGCCAAACCAAAATGATAATTTGAAGAGACTTGCAAAGATATCAAATCATGCATATAAGAATTCATAGAAGAATCAAATATTGTTCATAGTTAAACTTGATCATAAACCCACAATCCATCGAATCTCGGCAAACACACCACAAAAAGTATTACATCGAATAGATATCCAAGAACATAGAGGAGAACTTTGTATTGAGAACCAAAGAGAGAGAAGAAGCCGTCTAGCTAATAACTATCGACCCGAAGGTCTGTGGTAAACTACTCACACATCATCGGAGAGGCTATGGTGTTGATGTAGAAGCCCTCTGTGATCGAATCCCCCTCCGGCAGATCACCGGAAAAGGTCCCCATATGGGATCTCACGGGTAGAGAAGGTTGTGGCGAACGAAGTTGGTCGGTGGAGCTGCGAGCGGCCCACGAGGGTGGGGGCGCGCTTTCCCCCCTAGGCGCTCCGCCCTACCTCGTGGCCGCCTCGTGTCTTCCTTGACCTGCACTCCAAGTCTCCTGGATTGCGTTTGTTCCAAAAAAGATTCTCGCGAAGGTTTCATTCTGTTTGGATTCCGTTTGATATTCCTTTTCTGCGGAACACTGAAATAGGCAAAAACAACAATTTGCACTGGGCCTTCGATTAATAGGTTAGTCCCAAAAATAATATAAAAGTGCATAATAAAGCCCATTAAACATCCAAAATAGATAATATAATAGCATGGAACAATC
Organism: Triticum urartu; assembly: GCF_003073215.2. Classification (NCBI taxonomy): domain Eukaryota; kingdom Viridiplantae; phylum Streptophyta; class Magnoliopsida; order Poales; family Poaceae; genus Triticum; species Triticum urartu. Next base: position 516,777,420 of record NC_053027.1, on the reverse strand, counting down.
AAAAATTATAGATACATTGGAGACGTATCAGACACTACCTTACTGAAAACTACTTGTCATTTCCTTTTGCTCCTCGTTGGGTTCGACACTCTTACTTATCAAAAAGAGCTACAATTGATCCCCTATACTTGTGGGTCATCAAGCGTTAGGAAAAGTAGATACATTGGAGATGTATCAACTCCCCCAATCTTAAACCTTTGCTTGTGCTCTAGCAATTCAGTTGGTAAACTGAAAGTGAAATAGAAAAACTTTTATGATCTCTTTTGCTCTTGTTTGCATAAATAAGCTTAAACAAGACCTAGGTTTTCAGCCTACATTATAACTAACCAAGTTGTCAATAACTCTTAAATATTATAATAGCTCATATCAATGACATAATCAGCTAGCGAGCAATAATAAGACATCTCAAACAGCAACACGTTGTCAAAACAACCATGATATAATATGACAATAGTGGTATCTCGCTAGACCTTTCTGAGACCGCAAAATATAAATGCAGAGCACCTCCAAAGTCCAAGCAGCGATTAAACATTGTAATTCATGGTAGAAAAGATCCAGTCAAGATGCACCCAATATTAGCTACACACAATGCATAAGTCATGACAGCTGTGCTCTCTAAGTTTCTAGCGCTTGTTTTAGAGGGTGATGACACAACATAGAAGTAAATAGAAAGTCCCTTCGCAGAGGGAAGCAGTGATTTGCAGAGGTGCCAGAGCTCAAGTTTTAAAATAGAGATAAATGATATTTTGAGACATGCACCCTTCTCATTTACTTCACGACCATCAGTTATCAATATCTCCCATGCTAAACAGGCTAGTGGCGGTTCCCAAGCGATAAAAGTAAAGGTTTTGACTCCATTGGGAGTTTTTGTTTGATTATTCGAGCGATTAACTCTTTTTGTATTTTGCAGTTTGGGACTGGGCATCCCTATTACCGCCCTTTTCTCGTGCGATGGCGAGTGAATAAACACTCGACCTGAGAATAACCCGCTTAGCATGGAAGATACCGACCACCTCCTGTCGTTCCATGAACGATCTAGGCACACAAAATGGATAATTTTTTAGAAGTTTTTTAGAGGTGACACATGCAAATTTACTTAGGACGGGATATGGTGGACTCATCCGGAATAACTTTGGGTTCAAGGTTTTTGATGTACAAGCAGAATCCCCACTTAGTACAGGTGAAGGCTAGCAATTAGATTGAGAAGCGGCCAGCTAGAGAGCAACAACGATCATGATCATGCATTATGCATAAGTAACATTGGACACTAGCATGAGTAGGATATGATCACCATGAACATAAATATCATATAGGCTATGTTGGTTTTGATTCAACTACATGCATGAACATGTGCCAAGTCAAGCCACGCGAACATTCAGAGGAGGATACCATATCATCATACACTGGTGCGCGTTGGTCCTAAACAAACGGTTTTTAACCCCTTTCCGCGGCGGCATTTGGAACCGTCGCCAAGTGAGTGTGGGCGATAGGGGGGTCCTTCCTACACGACCCAGAAACCGTCGGGGATAGGGAGCCTTGATGCATACAGTTGATCCCAAACACTACATCCTTGCTACTCGTTTGTGCTCGCATTGCCATCGCAGTTGGAGTTTTGTGGTTCTGCCTAAAACCAGGCAGATTCCAGGCACAGGAGTTTTCCAGGCAGATTCTAGGCACGGGAGTTTTACAATGCCCAGCACATCACAAACAGTTCATGATTATAAACCGTGTACGATAGGTAGACAATCACACACATTTAGTTTCCCCGCACCGTATGTGATAGTGGCTGACATCACACACGCTTTGCAAACGGCAACTATGTGCATGCTTGCACACGTTTCCTCTCTATGAACCGTCTCGGATTATGGTGTATATCACAAACGTTTGTGTTTTACCAACCGTGTGTGCCATAATGACCCGCACAACGTAATTTCGCCCTAATTTAATTGCTGCTATTTAAAATTGTACCTAATTTAAACTTGAAAGTAGGCTACAGCTTTATTCATATCCATCGGGTTCAAACAACCAATGCATTACTTGATTCACAGGTACATATGTTTAAGAATTACAGAAGCACCAAATAAAGAATGATGTACCAGGGTCTATACTTGTACTATTACAGATGGTAAAGAAAGAGGCGACAGACATTCCAGTTGTTGAACAAGGTGAAGCGGAATGGCCCTATTGTGATCTCCTGGATGCAGAAGGCATGCAGGACTCTAGTCCAACCCCTTGTGATGGTCGGCCGCCAATCATGTAGTTTGAGAGGTAATCTTGAGTAAACCGCTTCAGGATCCACTACAAAAGAAAAAAGATCCAGATATTGTCATCTAACACAACTCATTACGGGCAGTAAAAAGAAGGCTACAGGGTTCTTACTTACCATCCTGCAGTTCACTGTTGTCTTGCATAAAGTGTAAACAAATAGTTCGATTGACATCTTTTGACCCATTTTAGTAACAATCTTTATCAGTTTCCTCACTTGATGCTGGTTCATGAATATCTCATTGCCCCATACGCAGAAAGGGTCGAAGTGTGGATCTTTGGCAATGATATATGTACCTAAAAGCACCAAGTTAATATTAGAAGCTAAACAACAATTGAAAAATGATGCAGTACAACACTCCATCCATCCCATTATATAAGATTTTATTACATGTATAGCTAGACATCATCAGAACATTAAGGTAACACTCTTCCTTGTTGCTATGTAGCTTGGGATTGCATATTTAGTCATTCAGTACAATGCATGTTGCTAAACAACAATTGAAAAACGAAAAGGCATGGTAACTGCAATATCCTTAACAGCAACCAAATATCGTAATTCATAGTGGTATTGTTGAAACTGTTATTGATGAAATTGAACTGCACGACAAATAGTTGCACATATATAGCATCACATTGTGAAGAACTGAAATAAACAAGTCATAAGGACATATCTAGGCGATCCTTAAAAAGTTAAAGGACTAAAACCCTTAGTGGATCCCCTAAACTCCAGCAATTTTTGGCCTTTTCTAGTCGATCCCCTAAACTCAAGGTTGTAAACTTCAATTTGATCAAGTTCAAAGCAGGTTCAACCGAAAGTAGCATGCATTCAAACATAAACATAGATAGTTTTGCATAACCGAACGTAAAACATAAATTTAAACTAAGGTAAACTACTTTCGGCCGAAGTAGAGGTCAAGCCAATCCTTCCTCATCATGTACGGTGTGCCGCAAGCCGGGTCCGGGCCAGTACCGTCGTCAGGGTCGTTGGGGAAGGCACTCCTCCACTCATCGACATCGATCTCCTTGTCCTCGGGGCCCACCTTGATGCCCTCCACGCCGCCTTCGCCGCCGCCTTCGACCTCGTCATTAGAGGAGAGCGCGATAACTTCGCCGCCCTCCTCGCAGCCCTCCTCACTGCCTTTGACCTCGTCATCGGAGGAGAGAGCGATAACCTCGCCGCCCTCCGCGCCGGCAAAGATCGCCCGCTCCGCCTCCACGAGCTCCGGGAGCTTCCGGCGTTGCTCTTGCATGTAGTCCTCGTCGGCAGCCTCGACCTCGAGACGCTCCCATGCCTTGCGGTCCACCCGCGCCATAGCCGAGCTCACCACCCTGGCTCCGGCGGAACGAGGTGGACCGGACGTGTGCCGAAGGGGGAATTGTGCCTAGCCGTCGCGCCGTGGTAGCAGAACTACCAGCGGTCGTACTCCATGGCTGCGAGCTCGGCCGTGTGGAAGCTACCGAGCCACTGGCGGGTGTGGGTCTCTCGATCTGTAATCTCGGCGACCCACGTCCCCCACCGCCGCTGCTAGACCCTAAGGTAGGACTTCGTCAGCTGCCGGGTCCGGGGGAGGATGGGGAAGTCCTCGAACTAACATAGGGGCGCGGCGGCGGGCGGATTGGGGGACCGGCGACGGCGGATCGGGCCCGCGGAGGACGACGGGGACACCTTGGCGGCCACCTCGCTGGCGTAGGATGAAAAGGCCGCGATAAACCTCCTTTTGGCCATTGGCTACTTGAGCTCCCCGGCACACAGGCACATGTTGAGGATGGAGGCGCGGCGATGGCGACGACCTACCAATGGTTTCAAGGGTTGTGTTTGTCTGTTTGAGCGGAGGTTGTGTTTGAGGAAATACTGTGGCAACTAAAAATTTTACTAGGCGGGAGTAACAAGGCGGGGCTACTAAAAATTTGGATCAAGGGCGAGCAGATATTTATGAGATTGCGAGGGATGCAGAGGCGGGAGTAAAATGCTGGGGCTACTGAAAATTTGAATCAAGGGACTGAAGCAGAGCGGGAGTAACAGACATCGCACACGGTCCGCACATACTAATCGTGTGCTATCAAACATTAAAACCTTCCAGGCGGTAGATATTTTCGAGACTGCGAGGGATGTGGAGGCGGAAGTTTTGGGGCAGCGAGCTAGTGTGCTTGACACGCCGGTTGTGGACTATAGCCGACGCACCTTCTCACGTAAGCCATAGGCGTACTATACACCGACGGTGCTCCAAGATATTTTGTACTACATCTCACACGGTTGGTGAGAATGAACTGTGTGGGATCTACTTGATTTGAATTACAAAATGGGGTCACAGTGGCAATGGATGTAGTTTGAATTGCTAGACCTTTTATTGTTGGGGAACGCGGTAATTTCAAAAAATTTCCTACGCACACGCAAGATCATGGTGATGCATAGCAACGAGAGGGCAGAGTGTTGTCCACGTACCCTCATAGACCGAAAACGGAAGCGTTAGCACAACGCGGTTGATGTAGTCGTACGTCTTCATGATTCGAACGATCCAAGTACCGAACGCACGGCACCTTCGAGTTCAGCACACGTTCAGCTCGATGTCGTCCCGCGAACTCCTATCCAGCAGAGCTTCACGGGAGAGTTCCGTCAGCACGACGACGTGGTGACGGTGATGATGTTGCTACTGACGCAGGGCTTCGCCTAAGCACCGCTACGATATGATCGAGGTGGAATATGGTGGAGGGGGCACCGCACACGGCTGGGAGAGATCAACTGATCAACTTGTGTGTCTAGAGGTGCCCCCTGCCCCTGTATATAAAGGAGCAAGGGGGGAGGCCAGCCGGCCCTCTATGGGCGTGCCAGGAGGAGGAGGAGTCCTCCTAGTAGGAGTAGGACTCCCCTTTCCTACTCCTACTAGGAGGAGGAAAGGAAGGAGGAGAAGGAGAAGGAAGGAGAAGGAGGAAAAGGAGGAAAGGGGGGCTGGCCCCCTAGTCCAATTCGGTTTGGGCTTAGGGGGCCACGCGCCCTCCCTCCTCTCTTCCACCACTTGGCCCATGAGGCCCATTACTTCTTCCTCGTATTTCCGTAACTCCCCGGTACCCCCGAAAATACCCGAATCACTCGGAACCTTTCCAATGTCCGAATATAATCGTCCAATATATCGATCTTTACGTCTTGACCATTTCGAGACTCCTCGTCATGTCCCTGATCTCATCCGGGACTCCAAACTACCTTCGGTACATCAAATCACATAAACTCATAATACAATCATCACCGAAACTTTAAGCGTGCAGACCCTACGGGTTCGAGAACTATGTAGACATGACCGAGACACGTCTCTGGTCAATAACCAATAGCGGAACCCAGATGATCATATTGGCTCCTACATATTCTACGAAGATCTTTATCAGTTAAACCGCATAACAACATATGTTGTTCCCTTTGTCATCGGTATGTTACTTGCCCGAGATTCGATCGTCGGTATCTCAATACCTAGTTCAATCTCGTGACCGAAAAGTCTCTTTACTCGTTCCGTAACACATCATCCCGCAACTAACTCATTAGTTGCAATGCTTGCAAGGCTTATAGTGATGTGCATTACTGAGTGGGCCCAGAGATACCTCTCCGACAATCAGAGTGACAAATCCTAATCTCGAAATACGCCAACCCAACAAGTACCTTTGGAGACACCTGTAGAGCACCTTTATAATCACCCAGTTACATTGTGACGTTTGGTAGCACACAAAGTGTTCCTCCGGTAAACGGGAGTTGCATAATCTCATAGTCATAGGAACATGTATAAGTCATGAAGAAAGCAATAGCAACATACTAAACGATCGGGAGCTAAGCTAACGGAATGGGTCATGGCAATCACATCATTCTCCTAATGATGTGACCCCATTAATCAAATGACAACTCATGTCCATGGTTAGGAAACATAACCATCTTTGATCAACGAGCTAGTCAAGTAGAGGCATACTAGTGACAACCTGTTTGTCTATGTATTCACACATGTATTATGTTTCCGGTTAATAAAATTCTAGCATGAATAATAAAAATTTATCATGATATAAGGAAATAAATAATAACTTTATTATTACCTCTAGGGCATATTTCCTTCAGTCTCCCACTTGCACTAGAGTCAATAATCTAGTTCACATCGCCATGTGATTTAATACCAATAGTTCACATCACCATGTGATTAATACCCATAGTTCACATCGACATGTGACCAACACCCAAAGGGTTTACTAGAGTCAATCTATTTCACATTGCTATGTGATTAACACCCAAAGAGTACTGAGGTGTGATCATGTTTTTCTTGTGAGAGAAGTTTAGTCAACGGGTCTGCGTCATTCAGATCCGTAAGTATTTTGCAAATTTCTATGTCAACAATGCTCTGCACAGAGCTACTCTAGCTAATTGCTCTCACTTTCAATATGTATCCAGATTGAGATTTAGAGTCGTCTGGATTTGTGTCAAAATTTGCATCGACGTAACCCTTTACGACGAACCTTTTGTCACTTCCATAATCGAGAAACATATCCTTATTCCACTAAGGATAATTTTGACCAATGTCCAGTGATCTACTCCTAGATCACTATTGTACTCCTTTGCCAAACTCAGGGCAGGGTATACAATAGATCTGGTACACAACATGGCATACTTTATAGAACCTATGGCTGAGGCATAGGGAATGACTTTCATTCTCTCTCTATCTTCTGCTGTGGTCGGGTTTTGAGTCTTACTCAACTTCACACATTGTAACACAGGCAAGAACTCCTTCTTTGACTGTTCCATTTTGAACTACTTCAAAATCTTGTCAAGGTATGTACTCATTGAAAAACTTATCAAGCGTCTTGATCTATCTCTATAGATCTTGATGCTCAATATGTAAGCAGCTTCACTGAGGTCTTTCTTTGAAAAAACTCCTTTCAAACATTCCTTTATGCTTTGCTAAATAATTCTACATCATCTTCGATCAACAATATGTCATACATATACTTATCAGAAATGTTGTAGTGCTCCCACTCACTTTCTTGTAAATACAGGCTTCACCGTAAGTCTGTATAAAACTATATGCTTTGATCAACTTATCAAAGCGTATATTCCAACTCCGAGAGGCTTGCACCAGTCCATAGATGGATCGCTGGAGCTTGCATATTTTGTTAGTACCTTTGGGATTGACAAAACCTTCTGGTTGCATCATATACAACTCTTCTTTAATAAATCCATTAAGGAATGTAGTTTTGTTTATCCATTTGCCAGATTTCATAAAATGCGGCAATTGCTAACATGATTTGGACAAACTTAAGCATAGATACGAGTGAGAAACTCTCATCATAGTCAAGACCTTGAACTTGTCGAAAACCTTTTTGCGACAATTCTAGCTTTGTAGATAGTAACACTACTATCAGCGTCTGTCTTCCTCTTGAAGATCCATTTAATCTCAATGGCTCGCCGATCAATGGGCAAGTCAATCAAAGTCCATACTTTGTTCTCATACATGGATCTCATCTCAGATTTCATGGCCTCAAGCCATTTCACGGAATCTGGGCTCATCATCGCTTCCTCATAGTTCGTAGGCTCGTCATGGTCAAGTAACATGACCTCCAGAACAGGATTACCGTACCACTCTGGTGCGGATCTCACTCTGGTTTACCTACGAGGTTCGGTAGCAACTTGAACTGAAGTTACATGATCATCATCATTAGCTTCCTCACTAATTGGTGTAGTAGTCATAGGAACATATTTCTGTGATGAACTACTTTCCAATAAGGGAGCAGGTACAGTTACCTCATCAAGTTCTACTTTCCTCCCACTCACTTCTTTCGAGAGAAACTCCTTCTCTAGAAAGGATCCATTCTCAGCAACGAATATCTTGCCTTCGGATCTGTGATAGAAGGTGAGGGAGTCCTGGATTAGGGGGTGTCCGGATAGCCGGACTATACCTTCGTCCGGACTCCTGGACTATGAAGATACAAGATTGAAGACTTCGTCCCGTGTCCGGAAGGGACTTTCCTTGGCGTGGAAGGCAAGCTTGGCGATACGGATATGTAGATCTCCTACCATTGTAACCGACTCTGTGTAACCCTAGCCCTCTCCGGTGTCTATATAAACCGGAGAGTTTTAGTCCGTAGGACGAACAACAATCATACCATAGGCTAGCTTCTAGGGTTTAGCCTCTATGATCTCGCGGTAGATCTACTCTTGTACTACCCATATCATCAATATTAATCAAGCAGGACGTAGGGTTTTACCTCCATCAAGAGGGCCCGAACCTGGGTAAAACATCGTGTCCCCTGCCTCCTGTTACCATCCGGCCTAGATGCACAGTTCGGGACCCCCTACCCGAGATCCGCCGGTTTTGACACCGACATTGGTGCTTTCATTGAGAGTTCCTCTGTGTCGTCACTTTTAGGCCCGATGGCTTCTCCGATCATCAACAGCGATGCGATCGAGGGTGAGACTTTTCTCCTCGGATAGATCTTCGTATTCGGCGCCTTTGCACTACGGGCCAATTCGCTTGGTCATCTGGAGCAGATAGAAAGCTACGCCCCTGGCCATCAGGTTAGATTTGGAAGTTTGAACTACATGGCCGACATCCGCGGAGACTTGATCTTCGATGGATTCGAGCCACAGCCGAGCGCGCCGCACCGTCACGATGGGCATGATTTAGCTCTGCCGCCGAACAGTGCCCTGGAGGCCGCACCTGTGTCCGCTCCGACCCCTAGCTAGGAGCCAATCACACCAACTGAGGATGGGTGGTTAGACACCGCCTCGGGGGCTGCAATCTCTACGGCGATCGAGCCGAACACCAGCCCTATTCTCTGCGAAGCCCATGACTCCAAGGAGCCGGACTCCTCTCCAGACTCCGAGCCCTCCGCGCCCCGACCGATCGAACCCGATTGGGCGCCAATCATGGAGTTCACCACTGCGAACATCTTTCAGACTCGCCCTTCGGCGATATTCGGAATTCAGTAAAGTCTCTCTCTTTATCAGGAGAGCCCTAGCCAGACTATGGTCAACAAGGTTGGGATGCGGATGATGAAGAAATTCAAAGCCCACCCACCACCCACTTCGTAGCCACTGTCGATAATTTAAATGACGTGCTCGACTTCGACTCTGAAGACATTGATGGTATGGACGACGATGTAGGAGATGAACATGAACCAACGCCTATAAGGCACTGGACAGCCACCTCATCTCATGATGTATACATGGTGGACACACCCAAAGGAAGCGACGACGAGGAACACAGGGAAGCAACGAGGGATCGTTCACTCGAAAAGCAATCAAAGCGGCGATGTAAGCGCCGCTCCAAGCCCCGCCTCGACAGAGACAGCAGCCATACATACCCAGCCATAGAGCAGGACGAGCCGGCGGACGGCGAACATGCCTTCGAGCAAGCGTCCGAACAGGGCAACTTGGATAAACAAACCGAACACCCCATCCCTGGCGAAAACAACAGTCCGGACGACCTTACACCGGATAAACTCATGGAGCAGAAGAACCTCCACAAAAGGCTCATCGCCACTGCGCATAGCCTAAAAAAGCAGAAGCGGAAGCTCAAAACTGCGGAAGATGCACTTAGAATCAGATGGAGCAAAGTACGCAACACCGCAGACAAATATGCCGGCAGTCGCCGCACAAAAAGCTATCCAAAGCGAAAGCTACTGCCTGAATTTGACGAGGAGGCCTTAGAGCCCGAGTCAAAAAATAGGAAAGCCATCCGCTCGGATGGATGACCGCATGGCTAGCATGGAGCGGCAAGCGGCGCCGCACACAAGCCGGCACGCGATCCACCAAAGGATCCGCATCAAAAAGACGGCCCAGCCAGATCTATATACGGGCCTAGAAAGCAAGCTCTAGTAAGCAATGCAACACAACAAATATCCGAACATCACGGCACACCCAAATACAGGGGTGCCGCACACCCCCTATGTTTCACCGATGAGGTGCTGGACCATGAATTTCCAGCGGGATTCAAGCCCGTAAACATAGAGGCGTACGACGGAACAACAAACCCTGGGGTCTGGATCGAGGATTATATCCTCCACATACACATGGCCAGAGGAGATGACCTCCACGCCATAAAATACTTACCCCTCAAGCTTAAAGGGCCAGCCCGGCATTGGCTCAAAAGCCTTCCCGAAAACACCATTGGAAGTTGGGAAGAGCTTGAGGATGCTTTCCGGGCAAATTTTCAAGGGACCTATGTCCGCCGTCCGGATGCAGACGATCTCAGTCACATAACTCAACAGCCCGGAGAGTCAGCCCGGAAATTCTGGAACCGATTTCTTACTAAAAAGAATCAGATAGTCGACTGTCTGGACGCCGAAGCCCTAGAAGCTTTTAAGCATAACGTTCGAGACGAATGGCTCGCCAGACACCTCGGCCAAGAAAAGCCAAGAACAATGGCCGCATTAACAAGCCTCATGACCCGCTTTTGCGCAGGAGAGGACAGCTGGTTGGCAAGATGTAGCACCAGCAACCCAAGTACATCCGAAGTTAGGGATGGAAACAGAAAACCTCGACGCAGCAAGGACCAGCGCTGGAATAAGGGAAACAACCCAAAGAGCACGGCGGTCAACGCCGGATTCAAAAGCTCGCGGCAGAATCAGAGAAAGCCGCCCCTCAAGGATAACAGGGACGAGCTATCCAACTTAAACAAAATCTTGGACAAGATATGTCAAATACACAGTACTCCCGGGAAGCCTGCGAACCATACCCACAGAGATTGTTGGGTTTTCAAGCAAGCCGGCAAGCTCAACGCCGAACACAAGGGGCTCGACACACCAAGTGAGGACGACGACGAACCCCACAAGCAGAGCACCAAGAAACAAAAGGATTTCCCACAAGAAGTCAAAATAGTAAACTTACTTCACGTGATGAACAGAACGGCGCCACCAGAGATACGCGCCATACGGCCTATCCCAAAGGAGTCTCGCCAATGGTTGTTAAAACCAATCACCTTCGACCATCAGGATTACTCTAGAAGTATCCAGAATGCAGGTTGGACTGCCTTGGTATTAGATCCAATAATCGGCGGACTCCACTTTACAAATGTCCTGATGGATGGCGGTAGTGGTCTAAACCTGTTATACCAGGACACAATCCACAACATGGGGATAGACCCAACAAAAATTCGCCATAGCAAAACCTCCTTTCAAGGGGTAACGCCAGGCCCGGATGCCCGCTGTATGGGTTCTCTCCGGCTAGAAGTTATGTCCGGCTCCCCCGATAACTTCCGTCGCGAACAGCTAACTTTCCACATCGCCCCATTCTCAAGTAGCTATCAAGCACTGCTGGGACGCGAAGCTTTCGCCCGCTTTAACACAATACCGCATTATGCATCTCTTACGCTTAAGATGCCTGGTCCACGAGGCATCATCTCATTAAAGGGAAAACATTGAGTGTTCCCCCTGCGCGGAAAACAGTGCGGCTGCCTTGACAGCCCCACAATAAAGTGGCTTCACCAGCCAAAGCATCTAAACAGGTAGTCAAGACCACGAACACTGCTAGACGAGTCCGGCATAAACATACAATTGATAAAGGCTTAATAGCCGTATACCCCTGTACTAGGGGCTCCGTGCATATAAAACAAGAGACAATAAAGCTCAATTTTACCCATTTCGATTTATACTTCGTTTATTTAGTATAACTTATGTTCGGCACGATCTTTCTTTAACTAAGTTCCTCTCTTTTACAGATGAACACCGTGCTACGCCCGTCCAGGATACGGCACAACGGAGACACAGGCACAGACATGCAGCAGGGAGCCGTTCCAAGGATTCTTTTCAGATTAAGACCCTGCATAAACCTTTTTTACTGTCTCTTGTTGATACACATCCCCTGGTTTCTTGATATAACCAAGGAGGAGGCTGGCGTTTTGGCATGTGGCCACGTCAGAATTTTGCGCGTACCTGGACACTAGGGGCTTATTACTAAGGGCGTTATCCCGCCCGCCCTCATAAAGACCGAATACCTTAGGGAGTGTACGGCGTCGCGAGTTTGGCCTTATATGCATCAGCTCCGAATCATGTCTTTGGTCAAATGTTGGGTTTGCCCGGCTCCTGTGTTTTGCTGCCTTACGTTCCGCTCTATCGGCTAAGGCAGCACCAGGAGAACTACTGCGATTGTGCCCCGGTTCGGCCAAGCGAGCACCTCAGTAGAGAAAGCCGAAAACTGACTATCATGATATAGCGTGAGACTAGTCAACCACTCAATGACTTACCGGAATCTTTAGGATTCCTCCGCATTAACGAAGGGCCATTTCCCGGCCAGGCACATACGCGCCCCGAGTTCGGGCGAGCGCAGGCGCCACCAGGGGCTATATAAGTAGCCTCACTGTCAAACTCCTATGGCTAAGTGAAAGTGATAAAGCATCATAGTCCGATTGCCTAGTTCGCTGCGCTATCACCTCCTTTGTAGGACCAAGACGTTGGATCAAGTGTGAAAATGCGCCTTCTGCGAACACCCCCGCATTATGTGCGTGGGGGCTGAAGCCGACGACTGCCATCTTTCAGATTATATATACATATATGTTAAACGGCCGCACAGGAGGTATCATAATACTTGGAGGCACAAGTATAAAAAGCTTCTACAATTTATCAAAATATTGTTTTACACATAATATATGCTATTCGAATATAGTATCCTTCGAGCACTGCGTCTCTATTAAACGAGCACCTTTCAGAACTTCCTGAAAATAGTGCTCGGCAGGTACTCAGCTTCCATCCGAGTCTGGGGATGCAACAACGGTGGCTTCCATTTCCGCCCAGTATGTCTTGACACGGGAAAGAGCCATCCGCGCACCCTCTATGCACGCTGACCTCTTCATCGCATTGATATGCGGTGCCGCACCAAGGAACTGCTGCACCAAGTTGAAATAACTTTTCGGCTCTGGCCTCTCTGGCCACAGATGACTCATGACATACTTCATGGCGAGTCCGGATAACCTATTTAGCTCGGCCCACTCGGCCAAACGATCGGCCAATGACAGTGGATGCTCTGGATTGTGGAACTGCGACCAGAAGAGCTTTTCCACTTCGCGATCTTCTTGATCTCGGAAGTGTTCGGCCGCATCTGCGGCACTCGCTGCTAAATCCAGATAGGTGTCCGCCGTACTCCACATCTGGTCTAACGGAGCATGTTTAGGATCACAGAACTTCCTCCGCAGCATAAAGGGCTTTCCAGCCGCGATCTCTCCGGCCTGACGCAGCTCCTCCTTCATAGCTCTCATCGCAGAGCGAGCATCCTTGGCATCGGCAACAGCCTTCTTCAGGTCCGTCTGTTCCGCCCGATCTTCTTTTTCAAGAAGCTTGCAACAGTCAGCAGCGTTCTTCAGCTTCACGGCCATCTCGGCCTTTTCCTTCTTGCTTCGACAGTGAGCAGCCTGTTTGGCTTTCAGCTCTTCAATTGCCTCTACGGCAGCCGCATCACTATTCCTGGCTTGCTCCTTGGCTTGGGCAAGTTTCGCCCAAAGATTCTCCATGGCAGCGGCACCATCTGCATCAAGCGCGCACATTGTAAGATACTGGCATAAAGCTCCTCTTACTAGGTACCATCGGAGGAATTACATACCTTGTGCCTCGTCAAGCCGCTTGTTGACAAGCGCGATGTCGGCATCTGCCACGTCAAGTTGCTGCTTTAGCTCAGCAAATTCATCAGTCCGGCTGGCCACCGGACACTTCGCCACCTACGTATAAAGGTGGCATGTTAGACCTGGGATTATGATCCTCTGCGCGCTGTCACTTTTGACAACGCACAGAGTCTCAGGGGCTACTATCTACACAGGGCGCATCTTATTTATGCACAACTGTCCAAAAAGGGTACATTATCTCACGTACCTCAAAGCCCGTCAGTAAACTCCTGATGGTCGCATGCAATCCGCTCTCCGCGGATGAAATCCTCTCAATCACCGTACCCATCAATGCATGATGCTCCTGTGAGATAGATGCTCGCCCTAGCAGATCCTTCAGCTCCTCCGACCGTGCACCAGACGGTGCCGGACTCGTCTGATGGCCCTTTTCGAAGGCCGGACGCGGAGGGCTTTGGGGGGCCATATGACTACCTTCCGGCCCTGCTGGATTCGGAGAAACCCTCTGCGACGATACCTCAGGGTCGCCCGCCTCGCAAGGTGGTACGGTAGAGGGAGGCGTTCCGCTCTCCATCATTTCCGGAAGAAGATCCCTCGAAGACGAGCTCTGTTGAGAGAAGGGCTAAGGTCCGAGCTACAAGGTAAATTTCCGATTACTTTTCTCAGATATAAAGCAAGGATTTCTCTCATCTCTTAAAAAGAAAAACTTCTCTCTACTTACGGCTCGGTGGAGGGCTGATCCCCTTGAGGGCATAATTCGGTCGAAGCATCCCCCAGCACAGGACCCTCTAGCGAAGATTTCTTCCCCCGCTTTGAGGCCATGGTCTCCGGGTCTTCAGAGGCGGTCCTCTTCTTCCCATGAGGAGAGGAATTTTCGATTCCTCCCTTCCAAACAGCCTCCTTCGAGGAGGCCGTAGCTTCCTTGTCCCCTCCCTCGCTTTCCTCTGAAGGCACAACCTCCAACATCCTGACTAGCATGGGACCCAGCGTGGTCTCGGGGAGGGGGGCCGGACACCTGATTAGCTTTGCTTTCGCTATCCACTCCTGTTTAAAGGACAACTCTTTTAAGGGCAATTTTATGATAAATATGCGGATTGCGAGTCCGAGCACAGGGCTACTTACTTGAGTATCCGGGCGGTTGCAGCTCAGACCTGCGTCCTCGGTCAAGTCCGGACACATTGCTTGTGATCCGAAGAACAATTTGTACATCTCCACGGGCATCACGCCCATAAAATGTTGGAGAGCTCGTGGTCCCTCCGGATCGAACTCCCACAGGCGGAGGGGACGACGTTTGCAGGGCAAAGCTCGGCGAATCAGCATAACCTGTGTCGCCGCGACCAGACTGATATCTCTTTCTAGGAGATCTCAAATGTGGCCCTGCAACAAGGGCACGTCCTTGGACGGCCCCCAGTCCAGTCCTTTATTAACCCATGACGCTAGCTGTGGTGGGGGACCCGAGCGAAAGGCAGGTGGCGCCACCCACTTGGGGGACCTAGGAGCGGTAATATAAAACCACTCTCGTTGCCATAAGCTGGAATCCTATTGAAAAGAGCCCTCGGGCCATGGAGCACCAGCATTCTTGCTTATAAAAGCACCTCCGCACTCCGCGTGCCGTCCTTCGATCATCTTCGGTTCTACTTTGAAGGTCTTGAGCCATAGTCCGAAGTGAGGAGTGATACGGAGGAAGGGTTCACACACGACGATGAATGAGGAAATATGGAGGATGGACTCCGGGTCTAAGTCGTGAAATTCCAGCCCATAATAATACATGAGCCCCCTCACGAAGGGATCCGTCGGGAAGCCTAGCCCCCGAAGGAAGTGAGACATGAACACCACACTCTCACCGGGCTTGGGAGTGGGAATGACCCGCCCTTGAGCAGGCAGCCTATGCGAGATTTCGCCGGTCAAGAACCTGGCCTCTCTCAACTTCAGCATGTCCTCCTCCGTCACCATCGGCCTCGAAGGTCGGAACCGGACATTGTCGAAGGTCCGAAGCGCCTGAAATCTGGAGCCTTGGGTGTTGGAACTCAAGGCGAAGGGCGAACTCGTTTGAGATTGAAAGAAAGGAGTAAGGCCTTGGTCTCTTTATAAGAAGTTGAATACCAAGGGCCTTCCCCGTGACTGTTTGGGACTCGCCTTTGATCGAGAAAATATACCAACGGGTACGGTTGGGTTACCCACGCCCGTATTGATGATAATCTTGGAATAAGGGGACACGATCTCTGCTTTAACAAGACGTGCCAAGGAAACCGCCTCGCTAAACGCGCTGAGGTGGGATAGTAAAATGATTCGACTAAAGACTTGGCCGTAGTGTGATGTCACGCTACGGAATACGTCGGCAGATTAGATTTGTGTTAATATTATTCTCTCTATGGCAATATGTGGAAACTTATTTTGCAGAGCCGGACACTACCTTTGTGTTCAAAATCTTCTATGAAGTACTTGGAGGAGGAACCCGCCTTGCAATGCCGAAGACAATTTGCGCGCCGGACTCGTCGTCATTGAAGCCTGGTTCAGGGGCTACTAAGGGAGTCCTGGATTAGGGGGTGTCCGGATAGCCGGACTATACCTTCGGCCGGACTCCTGGACTATGAAGATACAAGATTGAAGACTTCGTCCCGTGTCCGGAAGGGACTTTCCTTGGCGTGGAAGGCAAGCTTCGCGATACGGATATGTAGATCTCCTACCATTGTAACCGACTCTGTGTAACCCTAGCCCTCTCCGGTGTCTATATAAACCGGAGAGTTTTAGTTCGTAGGACGAACGACAATCATACCATAGGCTAGCTTCTAGGGTTTAGCCTCTCTGATCTCACGATAGATCTACTCTTGTACTACCCATATCATCAATATTAATCAAGCAGGATATAGGGTTTTACCTCCATCAAGAGGGCCCAAACCTGGGTAAAACACCATGTCCCCTGCCTCCTGTTACCATCCGGCCTAGACGCACAGTTCGGGACCCCCTACCCAAGATCCGCCGGTTTTGACACCGACAGAAGGTGTACCTAACATTTTCTTTTAGGTATCCTATGAAGACGCACTTCTCCGATTTGGGTTTGAGCTGATCAGGTTGAAACTTTTTCACATAAGCATTGCAACCTCAAACTTTAAGAAACGACAGCTTAGGTTTCTTGCCAAACCATAGTTCATACGGTGTCGTCTCAACCGATTTAGATGGTGCCCTATTTAACGTGAGCGTAGCTGTCTCTAATGCATAAGCTCAAAACTATAGTGGTTAATCGGTAAGAAACATCATAGATTGCACTATATCCAATAATAGTACGGTTATGATGTTTGGACACACCATTATGCTGTGGTGTTCTAGGTGGCATGATTTTGTGAAACTATTCCACATTGTTTTAATTGTAGACCAAACTCGTAACTCAAATATTTGTCTCTGCGATCAGATCGTAGAAACTTTATTTTCTTGTCACGATGATTTTCCACTTCACTCTGAAGTTTTGAACTTTTCAAATGTTTCAGACTTATGTTTCATCAAGTAGATATACCCATATATGCTCAAATCATCTCTCAAGGTCAGAAAATAACGATACCCGCCGCGAGCCTCAACATTCATCGGACTGCATACATCAGTATGTAGTATTTCCAATAAGTTAGTTGCTTGCTCCATTGTTCCGGAGAATGGAGTCTTAGTCATCTTGCCCATGAGGCACGGTTCACAAGCATCAACTGATTCATAATCAAGTGATTCCATGTCACACCCTGATTTTCATGCCACAACACTTAAGCTAATAGAATGAGTCGTGTAGCCCCCCCCCTATGCGCAGTCGAGTCCGTATGATGGTTCGAATAGAACCATGATTGTGTGTTGCTTGTTTTTATTTTATTATGTTTTGATATCAGCCACCCTTTTGCCCTAGGCAACTAGTATGCGGATATATCACCTGCCTTATTTTATTGTTTGTGTTTGGCCCTTTCAACCCCTGTTTGTTTGCACTTGCACTATAGAACCCCCTTTAGGCATTCCCCTCCTCTATGCTACTTTTCCCTCTCATCTCTCTCCTCAACTGAAGACCAGCAAGACAAGCTACACCAAGGATTCCACCTCGGCAACCAACTAGCAATGAAGACTTTTGCTACAATCTCCATGACCAAGTGCAACCCTGTAGAATTATGTTTAACCCTCCAGACTAGAAACCCATTCCTAGACCCTTCGAGACTTCACAAGATACCCCAGCTCGAATCCTTAACCATGTGCTTAACCCACAGAATTGCAAGAAAACAAGTTAAGCTACAGAAGTCCTTGCTTATCACTGGGTTCATTATGGAACTAATGGGCATAGTGAACGAGCACATTATCGTCCTAAGGTAGCACCAGAACTGATGATGCCATACGGAAGACAAATTGAGGATATAGGAATAGAGGACAAATGACTTGATGAGTTTATATCAGTGACCTTGAGGATTTATCTGAGACTATTTTGTGGATTATGAGGCTTTCATATTGGTATATGAACTTGGAGGGATCGTGTTAATAGAGTAGCGTAACTTTGATCACCCTGTAGTAAACTGGAACTTTGTAGGACAATTAGGATCACAAGCAGAGATTCTTGGAGTAATGCGATTTTGACTTGATCAGATAATATCAATAGGAGGTTGTTGACATTACGAAAATGACTTGGGGGAAACGTGTATGAATTCTCGTTGGACATGAGATTTGGATTTAAGCAGATGATTCTAGTTGAATATAGATGCTGAGTAAGTCTACATGGTTCGGAGTAAATTGGATTTAGACCGATGATCTTGATCGCGATACCATGTTTCTCGATGGGCGATAAACTAGGAGATTGGATTAATTGTCAGAGTTGATATAAGCTTGACCTTGGAGTTTACTTGACCATGATAATGGAAATTGGTGGACTGACTATAGTAGAGATAGCCTTTTCAAGTATTTTGGGATCATAGGACTTTAGGAGATCATGTGGAACACCATAGACACTGGATTTGTAGATTATGTAGTGATTAATGGTAGTTAACGGGTTGTTGGAGATGATTCATAGGAAGGAAACAAGATTTTGGAGTGGCATGTGACGTGTTTCCTTAGGATAGAGGTGCTTTATCTTAGACCTTGGAAGAATAGGCTGAGCACTTCGATTGTCACGTTCAAGCTTAGCGGCTTATATGCTCTACCCATGGATTTTTAGGGGTAGCCATACATATGAGTTTGGGGATCGTAGACATATATTATTTTGTTAGACCTCCCCTCGGGAGTCACGAGCATATGGATCACAGGAGTGATGATTGGATTTGGCCTATACGAGATGATGCTTTCGGTGGTATAAGGTTATTTATTTGAAGGACTAGATAGACTATTGGCATCTCAGAAACTGTGCTTAAGGATAAGATAATAAACGTTCACCCACACACTAGAATCCTTGAAACCCTTAAGCCCTACCAAGCCACCACATGGTCAGATTATGACCATGAGCTTGGGCTGTAGGTCAAGTAGACCCTGACCAACACTCAACCGTGATCACCACCACTCCCCAGCCTACTTTATGTACCCCGTGAACAAGTCTCCATGGAGTACTTAGACAAGATAGTTGTCATCATTATTTGGTAACCTACTTGTCTACCCGAAGACGGAAGAAGAGTCGTTCAGTTGGTTAAGGAACATCTGAAGACCGCCATGTGAAGGGGGAAGAACTAAACCAACCGCCATCGTGAAGAAGTAAACTCCGGCGGCGAAGACCATGTGCACCAATGGGTCACTTCTCTCAGAAGAACCAAGCATTTCCATGTCAAGCAGAAGCTCACTCCAAGATTTAACAACCCCCACCGAGATCGTCACAAGATGAAGAGAAGACAGTTACCAGATGGAGTTACCACCTGAGTTACCCACTGTGCGTAATGTGTCCACATGACACAACTCCGGAAGTGTTTTCGACTTCTTAGCTAGCCCGATCACTAACAAGGACATCGATCACCGAGCCATCGACCTCCAGCCCAATATGACCTACGCGAGAGACCCCAATTGCAATCTGGATCAAGCAGGACGACAAACACGAAGCCACGCCATCGAGTACTTCAAGGTTCAATGGAGCACCAAACGGAAGCAGAAGCAGTATGAGGACGTGAAGACTACCCCAAATCCAAGTTTCCGTATTCCTTCCCGCGCCTAGTCTGGGAATCTCGGGGACGAGATTCTTGTAAGGGGGGTAGGTCTGTCACACCCTGATTTTGATGCCACAACACTTAAGCTAATAAATCATGATAAAATGTGGTTTGACAAAAACTTTTGAGTGTTTTGTCTTAGCTTTGATCGAATGTTTGACTGTTGTTTGCAAGTGCTCTAAAAATCAAATAAATCCTCCAACTCTTATACTCCTTCTCCTTGATCCAAAACCTTTTCCCAATGATCATACCATGTGTATAGAACAATATAGTATTTTCTTACAAAAATAATTTGGCCAAATAGTATTTTCAAAAATTAGTTTTCCAAAAACCCCTGAATTGAGGTTTGCACTGCAAGTACTTAATTAAGGGCAGTAAAAATATTTCCAAAAATAAATTTGACTCCTATTAGATATAGGACACCCAGAAACCACAAAAATATAATTTTGAAAGTTATTTTCCTATTTTATTTAAAGGCATTTTCTTTAGGCCAGAAATGGTCTTTAATAGGTTAAAATTATTTTAAAGCTTCAAAAATATTTGAGAAAAATCAGGGAAGCTCAGTGGACATATATTGTCCATATATATATGAGTTTAAACACATGGTCATGATCAAAATATTGGAAAAAACCCTCCAGAACCATTTCAGCTCATTTGAAATATTTCTGTAAGAAATATTTTCAAATAAATCCAGGAAAATTCTAGCAAGTCACATATTCATAATGTGATGATCTTGCAAAGTTTCATATCAATCAAAATAACTATGGTTCACAAAAGTGCCCCAAAACCCTCTCTGTCCAGATCCAAGTTTGAACAACTCTACATTGCCAAGTGTGTCCTTTTCATCTCAACTTTTGTGGACATGTTCAGAGCCTCAAATGATGACACTACACTAAGTGGTGCATCAAGGAGAATAGATTTGCATGACTAAATCTTGAAACGTCCATTTTTGCTAATTTCTAGGGTTTACAAAAGTTGCATTGGCAACTTTGCCCAAATGAGCTCAAAATTGGTGGAAGGCCCTAATTATATGTGAAATTTCACCCTGTGGAGTCTCATGGCAAATGGAAATCATCTGCTTTCCCAAAACACCATCAAACACCTTTTGGCAGAAAATTAAAATGCATGTTTTGGCAATTTCCACTAATCTCCATGAGCTCAACTTTTTCCCACAACCTCATCTGCTCCTCCTCTACCTCCTTCATCTTGGCTGCCCAAGGATCAATGATTAAGGGGGGCAGAGACCCAATTTTCCTCTCTTGACAGCCACTTTCCCCTCCCTTTCTCATCTCTCTCCCACTCCTGGCAAGTTCCAGAGCATCCAATGCCACTTTCCCATTGTTTACTCTCCCCTGCAGCTTCCAGACACAAGTGGATGCGCAAGTGCGCGTGGAAAAGCCGCGGATGCCGGCCAAAGACGCGCTCTGGAGCGCGAGGCAGAGCAGGCGACCGTTGACACCGCGTCCCCCGACCACCTCGAGCCTCCCCCTTGTGCCAGTCGAGGTGCCTCGATGTCCGCAACACGCCACTGTGCAGGCCCCCTTGTCTCTCCCTCTCTCTCACCTCCTGCGGCGCGTGCCCAGAGCCGCACGGCTCGGCCAATGCATGGCCTCGCACACGGGAGCACCAGAGCCTTGCCCCGCTCCTCCTCTCTCTTCCTGGCGCCCCACTCAACTCCCACAGATGCCGTAGACAGCCCCTCGCCCTCTCTCCTGGCCTCCTGAGTCGTTGCCGCGGCCACCCGTGCGCCGCGTCCACGGTGAGCCACTGGACGGCTACTTAAGGCCGCCTCCGAGCCCCCTCTCTACTCCTTTGGCCCTCTCTCCCTCCCGTGCATCCACTGGACCAATCCGCACCTCCTCCCGTGCCCCCCAACCTCGTCCATGGCCGGAGCCGAGCCGCCGAACACTGCCTAAATTCTTGTTGTCCGGGCCCCCTCCTCACCACCTATGGGTTAGCTCGCATCTCTATTTCCCCGCGGAGCTCCCCCGCACTCCGGTTACTCCTCCCGACGGCCGGAGCGCCGTGCCCGCCATCGCTGTCGGCCACGCCCGCCACAGACGACGCTCTCCTTGACCAGGTCCTCCCCGGCATGCGTGCGACCAGTGGCTGGAAGCGCCTCTCTGCGCTGGTCACGCCGGTGGGCAGAACGTCGTCGGGGGCGCTCTGTAGCCCGGCAATCGCTGGTGGGAGCCGCTCCTCCTCGCGTCCAGAGCGCGCGCGGGAGGTGGAAGATGACCTGCCGTTGGGGCCCGCACGACAGCGACCCAATAGGCGGGCCCGTCCGTTTAAGTGGATACGGCTCCAGCGGATCCACTTCCCCTGCGTGGAAGCGTACCCCACGAGGGCGCCTTCGGCGTCGCCCTGTCGTCCGCGTGGCCGAGCCGCTGGACCGGCCAAGTGCGCTGCGGCGCTATGCTGCGCTCGGTGCGCGGTATAGGTATAACCCCCCACTTCCTTTGTCTTTTCCTTTTTCCAGAAATTTGTAAAATGTCCCAAATATTCAAATTAACTCCAAATTGAATGATTCAAATTTCTCGTGACTCCATAAATCATGATCTACCTGTTGGTGCAGCATGCACATTTTTCTAGAACAATTTTCCTCACACAAATTAAATAAAATCCCATTTTCCATTTCTGTGATAAACTTTAGAAAATCACAGAGGGCTCAAATTTGATCCAAATGCCATGATTCAAATTTCTAGATGCTCCTGAGTTTATAACATATGTCATGAACATTTTTCTTAATACTTTCTGTACCCCACAAAATAATGAGCCATTTCTTCATGTTTGTCAACTTCGCAAATCCATAGAATATTCATTTGAACTCCAAATCCAGTGAAACCAACTCCTAGATGCTTCTAAAATCATGGTTTGTTAAATGGGTGCCTTTGCTCATTTTTCAAAAATATATTTCTATACACTTCTTGCAAACCCATAAACCCCTTGATTCCATCATATCAAAATGTTTAGAAATATCCACTGACCCAATTCCAATGAAACCACTCTGGTTATTTTTCATACAACCAGAGATGTCCTATACAAGTCAAATTAATATTTTTAGAGCACTTTTATTTCCTGCCTTGTTATGTTGCTTATTATGGTTGCTTTCGACGATAGTTGACGAAGTAGACGAAATGCTCGGAGTTGGACCAGAGATATTTGAGGATCTCAAGACTCTGATGAACCAGGCAAGCAGCCCTTTGACCATGTCTATGAAACCCTTTTTATGCATGTCATATAGCACTTTATTAGTGTTGCATCGGAATCATGATGAGATGGTAACCACTTTGATGGGTTGCCTCTATTACTTGTTGATACTTGCATTGTGCATGACCCTACCTCCTTATGAGGGTTATGCCGGTGGGAGTAGATAGGATGCTAAAGTAGTGCTATGCAAAAAGGGACGGGAATATGCATGGTGATGGAGACAAAGTATTTTCAAAAGACTTTTCGAAAACCCCCATCGGGTGCCACTTATGCCCGGGGGAGATGATGAGTTGGGTAACCACTTGATGACGAAGTGGTGTACCGAGGCAAGTTTGTGTGTTGTTTTTCAAAACGGATTGGTTTAAGTTGCGACCGTTATTCCAACCATACATGCGCAACCACTCTACCCTTGTATGGGAAAGGGCATCATTGATTACCTAGGCCGATACTAGCTTGGAGCCTGCATTACTAGTGACGGGAGAGTTGTTGGTGCGCTCTCTCGGGACGGGGTCATGCCAGGTAGGGCGGCCATGACTGTCTTCACAGGGCACCGGACACACCGTTGGTACCCCGTGCTTGTGGTATGTGATGAAAATGGGAGCGAGGCTCCACAATTATAATATGTGAAATGTTGGGCACGGGGGTTACTGCCAATCGAGTGGACTCTATGTTAGTGTCGTCTAGGGAAAGATAGTGATCGGGTGCTTACCCCGGGTACTTGAGGTACCGCGGGTCGTGGATGACACGGAAGTTCCCCGGATCTTGTGGGTAAAGTGTGCAACCTTTGCAGAGTGTAAAACTATTCGAATAGCCGTGTCCACGGTCAAGGACAGTTGGGTAACCGCTCTTGGGCTACGTCCACATGTTTACAAACCAGTATATGTGTCTGGATAAGTGGGAAGAACTACTTGGGTCAAGTCAAAGGACTTGACATGATTGAATTGGGTTGGTGCCCACTCTATTTATGTTGATATCTGTAACCGTCCTTATGGTTACTTGAATTCTCCTGATGCATGTCTTACAAGTTGTTGAACATGGCATTGCACTCAAAACTAGCTTTCTGCAAAAATTTACCTATATCATGCATTGATGTATCTTGAGCCAAAACATGGGTTGCTTGCGAGTATATTCAAAGTACTCATTGGCTTGCCACTGGTTATTTTATTGGCCAGGAAGGAAAAACAGGATATGATGAAGAATACTTCGGTGACGAACATGCGAGCTAGGACGCTTCCCAGTCAGAATGCCTGTAGGGTTAAGGCAGATGGCATGGGTCCAAGTTATCGACGAAGATTTCCGCTGCGAAGTTATACTCAAGACTTGACCATAATGGTCATAATTTATGTAAGACGGTGTGCATGGATGTAAGACTCTTGTTACTCAACTTCTATGTGTTCAGTGAGCATTGATCTCTGGGATCACTGTACACGTGCATTCGATGATCACGACTTATGAGTCGGGGTCCCCACATTCCAAAAGCCCATCAACATGGATTTTCTTCATGCGCTTTACACCAATATGACCTAAACGACAGTGCCACAAATAAGTTGCACTATCATTATTAACTTTGCATGTTTTGGCTTCAATATTATGAGAATGTGTATCACCACAATCGAGATCCAACAAACCATTTTCATTGGGTGTATGACCATAGAAGGTTTTATTCATGTAAACAGAACAACAATTTATTCTCTTACTTAAATGAATAACCGTATTGCAATAAGCATGATCAAATCATATTCATGCTCAACGCAAACACCAAATAACACTTATTTAGGTTCAACACTAATCCCGAAAGTATAGGGAGTGTGCGATGATGATCATATCAATCTTGGAACCACTTGCAACACACATCGTCACTTCACCCTTAACTAGTCTCTGTTCATTCTGCAACTCCCGTTTCGAGTTACTACTATTAGCAACTGAACCAGTATCAAATACCGAGGGGTTGCTACGAACACTAGTAAAATACACATCAATAATCTGTATATCAAATATACCTTTGTTCACTTTGCCATCCTTCTTATCCGCCAAATACTTGGGGCAGTTCCGCTTCCAGTGACCAGTCCCTTTGCAGTAGAAGCACTTAGTTTCAGGCTTAGGACCAGACTTGGGTTTGTTCACTTGAGCAGCAACTTGCTTGCTGTTCTTCTTGAAGTTCCCTTTCTTTCCCTATGCCCTTTTCTTGAAACTAGTGGTCTTGTTAATCATCAACACTTGATGTTTTTCTTGATTTCTACCTTCGTCGATTTCAGCATCACGAAGAGCTTGGGAATCATTTCCGTTATCCCTTGCATATTATAGTTCATCACGAAGTTGTACTAACTTGGTGATGGTGACTAGAGAATTCTTTCAATCACTATTTTATCTGGAAGATTAACTCCCACTTGATTCAAGCGATTGTAGTATCCAGACAATCTGAGCACATGCTCACTGCTTGAGCAAGTCTCCTCCATCTTTTAGCTATAGAACTTGTTGGGGACTTCATATCTCTCAACTCGGGTATTTGCTTGAATATTATCTTCAACTCCTGGAACATCTCATATGTTCCATGACGTTCAAATCATCTTTGAAGTCCTGATTCTAAGCCGTTAAGCATGGTGCACTAAACTATCAAGTAGTCATCATATTGAGCTAGCCAAACATTCAGAACGTCTGCATCTGCTCCTATAATAGGTCTGTCACCTAGCGGTGCATCAAGGACATAATCCTTCTGTGCAGCAATGAGGATAATACTCAGATCACAGATCCAATCCGCATCATTGCTACTAACACTTTTCAACTTAGTTTTATCTAGGAACATATAAAAATTAAACGGGGAGCAACATCGCGAGCTATTGATCTACAACATAGATATGCTAATACTACCAGGACTAAGTTCATGATAAATTAAAGTTCAATTAATCATATTACTTAAGAACTCCCACTTAGATAGACATCCCTCTAATCATCTAAGTGATCACATGATCCAAATCAACTAAACCATAACCGATCATCACGTGAAATGGAGTAGCTTTCAATGGTGAACATCAATATGTTGATCATATCTACTATATGATTCACGCTCGACCTTTCGGTCTCAGTGTTCCGAGGCCATATCTGCATATGCTAGGCTAGTCAAGTTTAACCTGAGTATTCTGCGTGTGCAAAACTGGCTTGCACCCGTTGTAGATGGACGTAGAGCTTATCACACCCGATCATCACGTGGTGTCTGGGCACGACGAACTTTGGCAATGGTGCATACTCAGGGGGAACACTTTTATCTTGAAATTTAGTGAGAGATCATCTTATAATGCTACCATCAATCAAAGCAAGATAAGATGCATAAAAGATAAACATCACATGCAATCAATATAAGTGATATGATATGGCCATCATCATCTTGTACTTGTGATCTCCATCTCCGAAGTACCGTCATGATCACCATCGTCACCGGCGCGACACCTTGATCTCCATCGTAGCATCGTTGTCGTCTCGCCAATCTTATGCTTCCACGATTATCGCTACCGCTTAATGATAAAGTAAAGCATTACAGCGCGATTGCATTGCATACAATAAAGCAACAACCATATGGCTCCTGCCAGTTGTCGATAACTCAGTTACAAAACATGATCATCACATACAATAAAATTTAGCATCATGTCTTGACCATATCACATCACAAACACGCCCTGCAAAACAAGTTAGACATCCTCTACTTTGTTGTTGCAAGTTTTACGTGGCTGCTACGGGCTTAGCAAGAACCGTTCTTACCTATGCATCAAAACCACAACGATAGTTTGTCAAGTTGGTGCTGTTTTAACCTTCACAAGGACCGGGCGTAGCCACACTCGATTCAACTAAAGTTGGAGAAACTGACACCCGCCAGCCACCTGTGTGCAAAGCACGTCGGTAGAACCAGTCTCGCGTAAGCGTACGCGTAATGTCGGTCCGGGCCGCTTCATCCAACAATACCGCCGAACCAAAGTATGACATGCTGGTAAGCAGTATGACATATATCACCCACAACTCACTTGTGTTCTACTCGTGCATATAGCATCAACGCATAAAACTTGGCTCGGATGCCACTGTTGGGGAACGCAGTAATTTCAAAAAAATTCCTACGCACACGCAAGGTCATGGTGATGCATAGCAACGAGAGGGCAGAGTGTTGTCCACGTACCCTCGTAGATCGAAAGCGAAAGCGTTAGCACAACACGGTTGATGTAGTCGTACGTCTTCATGATCCGACCGATCCAAGTACCGAACGCACGGCACCTCCGAGTTCAGCACACGTTCAGCTCGATGACGTCCCACGAACTCCGATCCAGCAGAGCTTCACGGGAGAGTTTCGTCAGCACGACGGTGTGGTGACGGTGATGATGTTGCTACCGACGCAGGGCTTCGCCTAAGCACCGCTACGATATGACCGAGGTGGAATATGGTGGAGGGGGGCACCGCACACGGCTGGGAGAGATCAACTGATCAACTTGTGTGTCTAGAGGTGCCCCCTGCCCCTGTATATAAAGGAGCAAGGGGGGAGGCCGGCCGGCCCTCTATGGGCGCGCCAGGAGGAGGAGTCCTCCTCCTAGTAGGAGTAGGACTCCCCTTTCCTACTCCTACTAGGAGGAGGAAAGGAAGGAGGAGAAGGAGAAGGAAGGAGAAGGAGGAAAAGGAGGAAAGGGGGGCCGACCCCCTAGTCCAATTCGGTTTGGGCTAGGGGGGCCGCGCGCCCTGCCTCCTCTCTTCCACCACTTGGCCCATGAGGCCCATTACTTCTTCCTCGTATTCCCGTAACTCCCCAGTACCCCCGAAAATACTCGAATCACTCGGAACCTTTCCGATGTCCGAATATAGTCGTCCAATATATCGATCTTTACATCTCGACCATTTCGAGACTCCTCGTCATGTCCCCGGTCTCATCCGGGACTCCAAACTACCTTCGGTACATCAAATCACATAAAATCATAATACAATCGTCACCAAAACTTTAAGCATGCGGACCCTACGGGTTCGAGAACTATGTAGACATGACCAAGACACGTCTCCGGTCAATAACCAATAGCAGAACCTGGATGCTCATATTGGCTCCTACATATTCTACGAAGATCTTTATCGGTCAAACTGCATAACAACATACGTTGTTCCCTTTGTCATCGGTATGTTACTTGCTCGAGATTCGATCGTCGGTATCTCAATACCTAGTTCAATCTCGTTACCGACAAGTCTCTTTACTTGTTCCGTAACACATCATCCCGCAACTAACTCATTAGTTGCAATGCTTGTAAGGCTTATAGTGATGTGCATTACTGAGTGGGCCCAGAGATACCTCTCCGACAATCGGAGTGACAAATCCTAATCTCGAAATACGCCAACCCAACAAGTACCTTCGGAGACACCTGTAGAGCACCTTTATAATCACCAGTTACGTTGTGACGTTTGGTAGCACACAAAGTGTTCCTCTGGTAAACGGGAGTAGCATAATCTCATAGTCATAGGAACATGTATAAGTCATGAAGAAAGCAATAGCAACAAACTAAACGATCAAGTGCTATGCTAACAGAATGGGTCAAGTCAATCACATCATTCTCCTAATGATGGGATCCCGTTAATCAAATGACAACTCATGTCTATGGTTAGGAAACATAACCATCTTTGATCAACGAGCTAGTCAAGTAGAGGCATACTAGTGACACTCTGTTTGTCTATGTGTTCACACATGTATTATGTTTCTGGTTAATACAATTCTAGCATGAATAATAAACATTTATCATGATATAAGGAAATAAATATTAACTTTATTATTACCTCTAGGGCATATTTCCTTCAACAAATGCTTCAACCAGAGGCGTCTTCTACCTCCTCCTCCTGTGAGATCTGCCAGCACCGCAGTGGTCAGGCATAATCCCAAGTTTATCTGCAGTGAACATGCAACTATATGTGTGTCGTAAAAGAATTGGAATTATTTAGGGTTCATTTCGACATTTCATACATTAAACTGGTTTTCTAGCCATTTCAGGTGCACAATTCAAAATTAAACTACATGCACATGCTTCGGTGCATACAAATTGGTTGAAAAATCAAATCTGTGTCCTTCAGTGCATGCTTAGGTCCCATGGAAGAAACGGGAATGAATTTTTCGGGGTTCGCTTGGCCTTTTTTATACATTAACTGGGTTTTCTAGGTATTTTATGTGCATAATTCAAATTTGAACTACAAGCACATGCTCCAATGCACTAAAGTTGGTTGAAAAATCACATGCGTGTCCTTGGGCGAATTTCTAGGTCCCATGCAAGAGATGGGAATGAATTTCAAACACCATGGCACTGTTGATTGCCAACAAAACGTTGAGATACCTGGTTTTTAAATTCTAGTAAATCCAAAACTCGTCTGAAATTCATGAAACTTGGCATGATATCATGGAGCGGCATCAACATGCCATGGTGAAAATTTTTGTCCCAATTGGGGCCAGGTTTGGGTATAAGCTTCTCACAAACCAGAGCTTCTCACAACAAGCATGATGGTTTCGATAGGGAACGTACCACCTTTGGGGACAGGACAATATCCGTTGCCTCTTATTGCTTTAAAAAAATTTCTAGTGTCAACATAGAACAACATGAGTGTTGTGTTCAATCTTGGAATTTTTTGGAGTTAGTTTAGCCTTTTTAATACATTAACTGGGTTTTCTAGGCATTTTATGTGAATAATTAAAATTTAAACTACAAGCACATGCTCCAATGCACCAAAGTTGGTTGAAAAATCACATGTGTGTCCTTGGGTGAATTTTTAGGTCCCATGCAAGAGATGGGAATGAAATTCAAACACCATGGCATTGTTGATTGCCGACAAAACGTTGAGATGCCTGGTTTTTAAATTCTAGTAAATCCAAAACTCGTCTGAAATTCATGAAACTTGGCATGCTATCATGGAGCGGCATCAACATGCCATGGTAAAAAATTTGTTCCATTTGGGGTAGGTTCAGGTATAAGCTTCTCACAAACCAGAGCTTCTCACAACAAGCATGATGGTTTCGATAGGGAACGTCCCACCTTTGGGGACGAAACGATATCCATTGCCTCTTATTGCTTTCAAAAAATTTCTAGTGTCAACATAGAACAACATGAGTGTTGTGTCAATTTTTGTGATTTTTCGGGTTCATTTGGACATTTTTATGCATTAACTGGGTTTTCTAGGCATTTTATGCGCATAATTCAAATTTGAACTACAAGCACATGCTTCAATGCACTAAAGTTGGTTGAAAAATCTAATATGTGTCCTTGGGTGAATTTCTTGGTCCCATGCAAGAGATGGGAATGAAATTCAAACACCAGGGCACTGTTGATTGTCGGCAAAACGTTGAGATGCCTGGTTTTTAAATTCTAGTAAATCCAAAACTTGTCTGAAATTCATGAAACTTGGCATGCTATGATGGAGCGACATCAACATGATGTGTTAAAAAATTTATCCCATTTGGGGCAGGTTCGGGTATATGCTTCTCACAAACCAGAGATTCTCACAACAAGCATGATGGTTTCGGTAGGGAACGTCCCACCTTTGGGGACGAAATGATATCCATTGCCTCTTGTTGCTTTCAAAAAATTTCTCGTGTCAACATAGAACAACAGGAGTGCTGTGTCAATTTTTGGGATTTTTCGGGGTTTGTTTGGACATTTTTATGCATTAACTGAGTTTTCAATGCATTTATGTGCATAATTCAAATTTGAACTACATGCACATGCTCTAGTGCATATAAATTGGTTGAAAAATCAAATTTGTGTCCTTGGGTGCATGCTTAGGTCCCATGCAAGAAATGGAAATGAATTTCAAACACCAGGGCACCGTTGATTGTCGGTAAAACATTGATATGCCTCATTTTAAATTCTAGTAAATCCAAAACTCGTCTGAAATTCATGAAACTTGGCATGCTTTCATGGAGCGGAATCAACATGTCGTGGTAAATTTTTGTCCCGTTTGGGGTAGGTTTGGGTATATGCTTCTCACAAACCAGAGCTTCTCACAACAAGCATCATGGTTTCGGTAGGGAACGTCCCACCTTTGGGGACGAAACGATATCCACTGCCTCTTATTGCTTCCAAAAATTTTCTCCTGTCAACATAGAACAACAGGAGTGTTGTGTCAATTTTTGTGATTTTTCGGGGTTCTTTTGGATATTTTTATGCATTAAATGAGTTTTCAATGCATTTATGTGCATAATTCAAATTTGAACTACATGCACATGCTCCAGTGCATATAAATTGGTTGAAAAATCAAATCTATGTCCTTGGGTGCATGCTTAGGTCCCATGCAAGAAATGAGAATGGATTTCAAACACCAGGGCACCGTTGATTGCCGGCAAAACTTTGAGATGCGTGGTTTTTAAATTCTAGTAAATCCAAAACTCGTCTGAAATTCATGAAACTTGGCATGCTATCATGGAATGGCACCCGACATGATGTGGTATTTTTCGTGTCCATTTTGAGAGAATGGGCACTCGAATAATGATAGCCAACAAAGGCATTTTGAAAAAATAGCTACCACTTTAATATCTCAAACGGTTGTATAATTCAAACCGTGTGCGTTCTGTTAACCATTCACGTGACGCCACATGTCTTGGTTTTAATGGTTGTAGGAGGTGCCGTGCGGACAACTACTTGACCTTGACTGAACAGGAGGCGTGCGAGCGCAATCCGGTGCGCAGGCTGACCGAGAGGCGTGCAAGCTGTCCTCCAATGTGCAGGCTCACCGGGAAGCGTGCAAGTTGTACGCTGCGCAGGCTCACTGAGAAGCGAGCCCTTTGACTTCCATGGCCTCCCGCCTTCCTCTCCATTAGTGGCGCCCGAGCCGCTGTTTAATACGGGCGGCCCTACTGTTCGCCTCCCATTCCCCCCCTCCCCGTAGACCTCCACTGCCATGGCGCAAAATGATTATCTGCCACTAGCCTTCAAGTTTGGTGAAGTCGACTCCGAGCCAGAGGAGATAGAAAATAAGGAGGAATGGGGCCTCATGGATATGGCCCAGAACGAGCTGGCCGCGGCGGTTGCTGCCCCCGCTCCCGTCCCAGCACCCATCCCCGCGCCCGCGCCCATCCCCGTAGCATTGACGAGCTGGTCACCGAGCACTGTCGCAGAGCTGGAAGCCGTGGGCATCAGCGAGGTCTCCGCGGACACGCACGAGCTCAGGTACATGCTAGCACCAGCGCCCATGCCCGTGCCCGTGCGCGCCCCTCCACCCACTGTGGCGCCGGCCCCCGTGCGTTTGGCTGCACTCGCCGCGCCCATGCGCGCCCCTCCACTCACCACGGTGTCGGTCCCCATGCGTTTGGCTGCAGCCGCCGTGCCCGTGCCCGTGCGCGCGCCCCCGTCAGCGGCATGGGACACTGTCATCGACCGCTACCTCTCAGCGGCGCCAGTTGCCGTCCTCCCGCTTCCCGCCCATCGATCGCGCGACAACATGATGTTTGATTTACAAGTGAAGAACATTTTGTGCTGCCTTGAAGACTTCAACAACGGCGTCCCGGAGGACGACAAGACAACGACGGTGCGGCACGCCACCTCAAATAGTTTTTTGGGGGTTTAGTACTGTATCTCAAATTCTCGATCATATGAATATAAATTCGCAGTGTGACTGAATGAAAGATATGGTTTGAACGAACTTGCATTTTCCTCCCTTAATGTACAAACTTATCAAACGATTTTCTTTTGAAAAAAACGTCAATGGTTTTTAAATATAAAACACTCATCGCAAACGTTTTAGTTAGAACACCTGTATGCAAACCGACAACTTCCTCAGGAAGCCAATGGAAAATGTGCCGAGCAGGATTTCTGCATCCCTTCAACGCAAACGGTTGTTTTGCATG
This sequence comes from Triticum urartu, assembly GCF_003073215.2. NCBI lineage: Eukaryota > Viridiplantae > Streptophyta > Magnoliopsida > Poales > Poaceae > Triticum > Triticum urartu. Next base: position 516,744,400 of record NC_053027.1, on the reverse strand, counting down.
ACCCGTGTGCACCACGTAGAAACAATTGGGTAAGATTTGCATATCTATCATTTTAGGTATGTTGCCGTTTCTCAAACTGGAAAGATTGACATTTGTTTATCTAGTATATTGCCATTTGTCAAGCTTGTAACACTGCGGTTTGTCAAAATATGCAGCTACAAATCACTAGCACTATCTAATTTTTGCAACTAAAATCACTAGCACTGTTCATATGGACACCACTAGCAGGCGTGAGTTCATGGACGCATATGCAAATGTACCATTGATTACATACAACAAGTCATCAACCCACAACGACAACGAGGATACACGTTGGATTATAGATCATTTCCGACAAAACATTATAGTAAAGTTTTTCTCACACAACAAATAACAAAGCGATGAAATGTACTTTAGCTCAACCACTTATCGGCGTTGGAAACGCTTGCTTTGAACCAGAAGTGATTCTCTGGGAAGGGCCAGCTACTGTCAATCTCGAGACCAACACAGGACTGATCATCGAGGCTGAAGCAGCCTATGTCAGGACCCATATTGGGACGGTAGGGAAGCATAGTAATGTCCGAGGTATAGATATAGTTGCTTCTCATAAATGGTAGTAATGTTGTGTCAACAGCAGCTAGATCGCCTTCCACCATCATTGGATAGTTTTGTCCAAGGAAGAGCGAGTTTCCTCCAAGACTTTCAATACTGAACCAGGGAGAAGGTGTTGGCGCTAGTACACTAGTATCCATCCCGAATACCCTGCAACGGATGTTGGAATAAGTCCGGAGAGTGCAACCATACGAGACAACACCTACTTCCTTAGTAACATCAACAGTGCCCTGTATACAGAAAAGAAGAGGTGATCCATCGGAATAAGTTGCCAGGCGCCACTGAGTATATGGGTCCTGCTCGTCCTCATGCTCGTGAATAAAATTTTCAAGTATAGGTGGTGGAATGTTCACAGGACCTTGGAAACACAAAAAGGTTAATTAGTAAAGGGAAACTAGCTAACCCGCATGCATGTGGAGGAAACAATTATAATTACGGTGGAAGACAAACGTACCGAAATCATACGGATTCCATGCAAAAACAGTGCCATGAGTGGTGGCAGCAAACACAAGACCCTCGTATTGAATTGCATCACAGTACTCATTTGTGTATAGAAACTGATTTTTGAGCAATATCCATCGAGTCAAACCATGAAGGATGGCAACAAGCTTGTCGAAGATAGCGACAACACAAGCATTCCTATAACTCCAAGAGCGGTTGGGAACTCGACAAATTGCTATCTTCCGTAGACGACAGTCAGCATGCTCGTATTTGAACTCACGTAGAATACCGGTGTACTCAACCTCTGGGCAGTCGTCTGAGATTTTTCGAAGTGGAAACCGGTGATGAGTGTACACATTTACAAGTTCCCACTTGGAGTTGTACCCAATATAAACAACCCAATCTCCATTTGCGCCTGCCCAAGCCTTGCCCTCAAGCGATGGCATCTTAACATCATACATATCATTATCAAGCATCATCAACTTATACAAGGCGAGGCTTCCCTCGTCCCCGCGCCAGTCAGCAGGATCACGGCGAAAAAGATAGGGGAGATCAAATCACGCCTGGACCCTTGGGTTCCTTGTAATGATGTTATTAGTTGAGTTGAGAATGGTCTTGAACGAACCTGCCATGCTAGCTGAGGTGATGGCGTCGCACCGATCAATGAGTTCCTCCACCGCGTCATCATTCAGATCGGGGCAAGAATAACGGGGTCATTTCCGACTTGTTCCCTCCATGGAGAAGACGATCAAACAATGGCAGAAGGAAGGGTGAAGGTAAATGGAGGAGGGAGGAAGAGCTAGCGTGCGAAACAGTTCCAAATCAAAAGGGAAAGGCAAAGAGTCAGTGGACGGTTGCCACGGTACACGAAGAGGCGCCTAGGGAGCGAACGGTTGCCACAGAGGTCACACACTGACGACAAGGGCCGAGTGAACCGCATGCAATCCCATCGCACAACACACACGTCTTGTTAAGTTGAACCATTTCTGTTCTCTTGTGTCAATGCAAACAGTTCATCCGAGTGAACCGCATTCTGTATACCGCACACACCTTGATCTGGCTGACCGTTTCTTTTGTGTTGCCGAATCACAAACAGTTCATCCGAGTGAACCGCATGCTGTATATCGCACACACCTTCATCTGGTTGCCCGTTTCTTTTGTGTTTCCTAATTACAAACAGTTCATCCGAGTGAACCGTATGTTGTGTATCGCACACGCCTTCATTTGGCTGCTAGTTTCTTTTGTTCCTCCTCATCGCAAACAGTTAATTGAACCGAACCCTATGCCCTTCATCGCACACGCAACTAAAATTTGAACCATGTTTGATGCATCATCCATCGCAAACGTTTTGCACCTTTTTTGACGGTTTTCATACACCACCGTTTGCGATTATTGCATCGCACACAGTTTCTCGAAGGGTCTCTTATCGTAGTGTCGTGTTAGCAGCGTCCTGCAGTAGTGATACTACATCACAATCATTTTGACGCAATGTTGATATCCAAGATAAATCATTATCAACTCCCAGCTACTTATGCATGGCATGATAAACTATAATCTCTAATTGTCATTGCAAACATGTTTAATCATAATGAGCTGAATCATGGATACCAGGTTAAACATATTTACACAAAAAGAACAAGTCGAGTTCATACCCGTTTCACTCCACCACGGCTAGTTCATCGAATATCGTCATTATTGCCTTTCATTTGCACGACTGAACAATGTGAAAATAATAATAGTGCAAGAGTGCCATGGACTAAGCTGGAATCTGCAAACATTTTATTCAACACGAGAAGACAAGGTAAAATGTGCTATTTATTAGTTCAACAATTATTCATATGAGATCAACTCAACATTTTCATCGTGGTCTTCTCCTTGGTACAACTCAAATAAAAGAAAAGAAATTCAGAGAAACACACTGAAATATTTCTAGAGTTTTTGGTTTTCTGGAGCAAGCAAATAAGAGAGAAAAGCAAAAACGAGAAAAACTATTTACACGGGAAAGCTCCCAACAAGCAAAGGAAGAACAAGGAAGTCTTTTTGGATTTTCTTTTAAATATAACAACTAAGCATGCATGGAAAGTAAACTAGCTACAAATAAATTTTTTGGTTTTTCTAAAGTTTTTCAAACACACAAGAAGAATGCAAGAAAAATAAATCTAAGCATGGATGATACAATGAAAAGGTGTGAACACCGATAAGATGAATAAGTGGGCATGAATGTAATGTCGGTGAGAATCACGTACTCCCCCAAGCTTAGGCTTTTGGACTAACTTGGTAATCGATCAGTAGTCCGGATAGTAGTTGGGGTACTGAGGAGGGGACATCCACTGATCCCACTGTGGAGGCTCCTCCTATGCTGCCTCCTCAGCAGCCTGAACGTTCCGATAGGCGATGCTGTCTGCAGGCATGATCTTGTATCCGCCCCTGGCAATAGGATCAAACAAAGCAGGAGCAGGCAACGGAATAATATCACGAGTTTCAACACTAAAGACCAAGTTATAAGGAATAGGAATGTTAGGATAATCCCGTGCAAGAAAATGATGGTGTTCCATGGCTGCACGGTCTAAGTAAACCTTGGTCAGAGGGTAATCATGAGGGCGTATCCCAACATTAAAGTGGGCTGCCAAGCGAGTAGCATAAATCCCACCATGGATTTTACCCTGAGATTTATTAAGATGGAGGCGACGAGCCACAATAGCTCCCAAGCTATAAGTGTTGTCGCCCTCCAATGCACAACGTAAAACAGCAAGTTCTGGTGAGCTGAGCGCACCCACCTTCTCCCTAGCAAGCAAGCATTTTGTAATAAAAAGTGCAAAGTAATGAACAGCAGGAAAATGTAGGCCAACAGCAGTGGTAGCTGACACTCCTCTCTCATCTCCCACGGTCAAAGTACGATAAAATGCCTCAAACCCAGTTGGCCTAGGCTCGGCCAAGCTCCCATCAGAAGGGATCAAGCATATGTCACAAAATTCAGTAAGTGGTATCTGATGGTTTTTAGCATATAAATCAAAGCTAACTTCAGGCAGATTATTCCTAGGCATGAAAGTAAAGCTCTGAACGAAAATGTTTGTGAGGATTTGGTACTGTTCACACTCATCTGCAATGAAGTCGGCGAGGCAGACATTCACAGCATATTGCATGAACTCTTGAAGGATTCCGGCCTCTTCCAGGAACGGGGTGTGCGGCCATTCGCACGACCGTACCTCCGCCAACCTCTGAGGATGGAGATCACTATCATATGACTCCCCAATAACACCTTTGGAGTTCTTCTTGAAGCCAAACTTCCTAAAGATATTCATGGTTTTCCGATGAACAAAATTCTAAAATTTATTAGCCCACAAAATTTTCTCAATAAAGCTTCACAAAAATGATACCAACTACTCATAGAGATACATAGAGGCCATAGCAAGCATTCCAACTACTTAAAACACTCAGAATTTAACATGCAAGCACATCTATAGCAGCACCAAGAGTAGTTAATTATTCAAAATATAAACCACTAAAACAAAAACTAATTGGACAAACGGTGGAGTCACATACCAAGCAACAATCCCCCGAAACAGTTTCGGAAACGGAGCTACGAGCAAAGAGATCAAAATCCGCGAGTTTGAGCTCAAGAACACGGGAGAGAGAGCAATGAAGATTTTTTTTCTAGAGGTAGGTGATGATGTGGTATGAAGAGATAAGTGAGAGGGCCCACATGGGGACCACAACCCACCAGGGCGCTCCTGGGGGTGCTGGCATGCCCAGGTGGGTTGTGCCCACCTGGTGCACCACCCTCTGATGTTTATTGCACCAAAAATTCTCAATTATTCTGAAAAAAATTGTATTAAATTTTTAGGGTATTATGAGAACTTTTATTTTTGGGTCATTTTTTTATTGCACGGGGAAATTAGAAAACAGACAAAACATGGCATTTTATTTTATTTAACTAATAAGAATAGAGAATAAAAAGTAGGGATAGAAAACATTGCTTACTAAATTCATCAACTTCATACCGTTCAAAAATGATCCATTAATAAGGTTGATCAAGTCTTATTAACAACCACTTTCGATTAGCATGAAACCGAAGAACTTTCTTAAATCACTAGGTTACCTCAATGGGGATATGTTTTCCCCAAAAATAAGCATTTCATATTTCTTTTTGACAGTGGGTAGAGGTATTTGAAAACTTCCAATAGTGATTGTCGGAGATTTTTCAATAACATTAATACCATTCACTTGGAATTATTTCTTCGGAAAGTGCACGGTATGCTCATTACCATTGATATGAAAAGTCACCTTGCTTTTATTGCAATCAATAACAACCCCTACAGTATTCAAGAAGGGTCTACCAAGGATAATTGACATGTTGTCGTCCTCGGGCATCTCAAGTATAACAAAGTCAGTCAAAATAGTAACATTAGCAATAAGAACGGGCACATCCTCACAGATACCGATAGGTATGGCAGTTGATTTGTCAGCCATTTGCAAAGATATTTCAGTAGGTGTGAGTTTATTCAAATAAAGTCTTTTATATAAAGAGAAATGCATAACACTAACACCAGCTCCTAAATCACACAAAGTAGTTTTCAAATAATTCTTTTTGATAGAGCAAGGTATAGTTGGTATTCCCGGATCTCCAAGTGTTTTAGGTACTCCATCTTTAAAAGTATAATAAGCAAGCATAGTGGAGATTTCAGTTTCCGGTATTTTCCTCTTATTTGTGATGCTGTCTTTCATATACTTTGCATAAGGAGGCATTTTTAGGATATCAGTCAAGCAAGTACGCAAAAAGACTGGCCTCAGGATTTCAGCAAAGCGTTCAAATTCTTCATCATCATTCTTTTTAGTTGACTTGGGTGGAAAGGGCATAGGTTTTTGAACCCACGGTTCTCTTTCTTTATCATGTTTTCTAGCAATGAAGTCTCTTTTATCATACCTTTTATTCTTAGGTTGTGGGTTATCAAGATCAACAGGTGGTTCTATCTCAACATCATTGTCTGGTTCTTTATTATTTGGTTGATAGTCTTCATGAACATCAACATTATCTTTTTCATTATCACTAGGTGAGTGTTCATTACCAGACTGAGTTTCAGCATCAGAGATAGAAACTTCATTATCTATGTCAGGAGGTTTCTCTATTTCAGGTTCACTAGGAGCATGTGAAGTCCTATCATTATTCTTTTGCCTTTTCTTTTTAGAAGAACTAGGTGCACTAGTGTTGGATCATTGTGAATCTTGTTCAATTCTTTTTGGGTGTCCCTCAGGATAAAGTGGTTCCTGAGTCATTTTGCCTCCTCTAGTTGCAACTCTAACAGAAAAGTCATGCATATTATTATTCATTTCATCAAGCAACTCTCTTTGAGATTTAGCAACTTGTTCTAACTGAGTTTGAACCATAGAAGCATGCTTTCCAACACCTCTAACATCATTTGATATTTTAAATAACAAGTCGCTCAAGCGAGCAATCATATCAGAATTGTATTTCAATTGTTTCATAACATTTGCATTGAAGTGTTCTTGTTTTCTAATATAATTTTCAAACTCATCAAGGCATTGGCTATGATGCATATTGTGAGGATTATCATTATCATTGAACTTCATAAGAGAATTTACCTCTACCACCTTAGGCAGTGGTGGTGTATTAATCCCATGTATTTCTTCAATAGGAGTTAAATTTTTAACATCCTCAGCTTTAATACCTTTTTCCTTCATAGATTTCTTTGCCTCTTGCATATCTTCAGGACTGAGATATAATATACCCCTCTTCTTCGGGGTGGGTTTAGGTGGTGGTTCAGGAATAGTCCAATCATCATAATTTTTCAGTATGTTATTCAATAATTCTTCAGCCTGTCCAACAGTTTGTTCCCTGAAAACACAACTAGCACAACTATCTAGGAAGTCCCTAGAAGTATCGGTTAGTCCATTATAGATGATATCAAGTATTTCATTTTTCTTAAGTGGATGATCAGGCAAAGCATTAAGTAATTGGCAAAGCCCCCCCCCCCAAGCTTGTGGGAGACTCTCTTCTTTAATTTGCACGAAGTTAAATATTTCCTATAAGGCAGCTTGTTTCTTATGAGCAGGAAAATATTTTTCAGAGAAGTAATAAATCATGTCCTGGGGACTATGCACACAACCAGGAGCAAGCGTATTGTACCAAGCTTTAGCATCACCCTTTAATGAGAATGGAAATGATTTGAGAATAAAGTAATAGCGAGTTTTCTCATCATGAGTAAAAAGGGTGGCTATGTCATTCAACTTTGTAAGATGTGCCACGACAGTTTCAGTTTCATAACCATGGAAAGGATCAGATTCAACCGGAGTAATTAACTCTGGGTCGACACAGAATTCATAATCCTTACCATCAATAAAGATAGGTGAAGTAGCAAACTTAGGATCACATTTCATTCTAGCATTCAGAGATTTTTCTTTATACTTGCATAGTAATTTCTCTAGATCATCTCTATCATTGCAAGCAAGAATATCTCTCGTTGTTTCTGCACTCATAACATAACCTTCCGGTACCTTAGACAATTCATATCTAGGAAGGCTAGTTCTAGTAGGTGTTTCAGGAGATTCAATTTCAAGCTCATCATGAGATTCAACAACATCATGTTGTATAACTCTAGCAATTTGTTTATCAAGCAATTCACCAAGTGGCACATCATCATTATCAAGCAAGGTACTAGCATCATCATAAGCATTATCCATAGCAGAAGTAGCATCATGAATAACTTGCGACATATCAGAATTAATAGCATGTGGTGGTGGTGCAAGTTTACTCATAATAGAAGGTGAATCTAAAGCAGAACTGGATGGCAGTTCCTTACCTCCCCTCGTCTTTGAGGGATAAATTTTAGTCTTAGGATCCTTCAAATTCTTCATGGTGATAAATTGGTAATAATCCCAAGTGACTCAACAAATATAGCTATGCTCCCCGGTAACGGCGCCAGAAAAAGGTCTTGATAACCCACAAGTATAGGGGATCGCAACAGTTTTCGAGGGTAGAGTATTCAACCCAAATTTATAGATTCGACACAAGGGGAGCCAAAGAATATTTGAAGGTATTAGCAGCTGAGTTGTCAATTCAGCCACACCTGGAGATTAATTATCTACAGCAAAGTGATCAATAGCAAAGTAGTTTGATAGTTTTGATAGTAGTAGCAGCAACAATAGTAACAGTAACAGTGATAGCAGTAATTTTGTAGCAAGTGTAATAGTGATGATAACAGTAGCAACTTAGCAGAAACAATATGGAAAAATTCGTAGGCATTGGATCGGTGACTTGTTGGATGATATTCATCATGAGACAGTTATAACCTAGGGCAATACGACACTAGCTCCAGTTCATCGATATAATGTAGGCATGTATTCCGTAAATAGTCATACGTGCTTTATTAAAAGAACTTGCATTACATCTTTTTTTGACCAAAAATGACACTAGGGGGAAAACCTCTACTGTGATAACATATAACTATATAAATGGGGGGTTTACATAGACATATCAGCTACTTTACATCCTATTCTGTTGCGGCCATACCTAGGGTGTGGCTGCTCAACCAGTTCAAAAGTAGAGGAGTAGGCTATACAACAGAGGCACAAAAGTCGACCAGAGCAGCTTTATGTGCTGCTTTAACCCTATGCTGCAATGAAGACAAGTCTTCTTTGAAACGGTTGAGCCAAGATACAACACTGGGAGCTATTGGGGAACGTAGTAATTTCAAAAAAATTCCTACGCACACGCAAGATCATGGTGATGCATAGCAACGAGGGGAGAGTGTGATCTATGTACCCTTGTAGACCGACAGCGGAAGCGTTATATTAACGCGGTTGATGTAGTCGTACGTCTTCACGATCCGACCGATCCAAGCACCGAAACTATGGCACCTCCGAGTTTCAGCACACGTTCAGCTCGATGACGATCCTCGGACTCCGATCCAGCAAAGTGTTGGGGAAGAGTTCCGTCAGCACGACGGTGTGGTGACGATCTTGATGTTCAACTCTCGCAGGGCTTCGCCTAAGCACCACTACAATATTATCGAGGATTATGGTGGAAGGGGGCACCGCACACGGCTAAGAAAATGATCACGTGGATCAACTTGTGTGTCTAGGGGTGCCCCCTACCTCCGTATATAAAGGATCCAAGGGGGGGTGCGGCCGGCCCTAGTAGGAGGCGCGCAGGAGGAGTCCTACTCCTACCGGGAGTAGGACTCCCCTCCCTTTCCTTGTCCAAGTAGGAGATGGGGGAGGAAGGGAGAGAGGAGAGGAAGGAAAGGGGGCCGCCGCCCCTCGCTCCTTGTCCAATTCGGACTAGGGGGAGAGGGGGCACGCGGCCTGCCCTGGCAGCCCCTCCTCTTCTCCACTTTAGGCCCATGAGGCCCATTAACCCCCCGGGGGGTTCCGGTAACCCCCCGGTACTCTGGTTTTATCCGAAACTTCCCCAGAACACTTCCGGTGTCTGAATATAGTCATCCAATATATCAATCTTTATGTCTCGACCATTTCGAGACTCCTCGTTATGTCCGTGATCATATCCGGGACTCCGAACCAACTTCGGTACATCAAAACTTATAAACTCATAATATAACTGTCATCGAAACCTTAAGCGTGCAGACCCTACGGGTTCGAGAACAATGTAGACATGACCGAGACATGTCTCCGGTCAATAACCAATAGCGAAACCTGGATGCTCATATTGGCTCCCACATATTCTACGAAGATCTTTATCGGTCAGACCGCATAACAACATACGTTGTTCCCTTTGTCATCGGTATGTTACTTGCCCGAGATTCGATCGTCGGTATATCAATACCTAGTTCAATCTCGTTGCCGGCAAGTCTCTTTACTCGTTCCGTAATACATCATCTCGCAACTAACTCATTTAGTTGCATTGCTTGCAAGGCTTAGGTGATGTGCATTACCGAGAGGGCCCAGAGATACCTCTTCGACAATCGGAGTGACAAATCCTAATCTCGAAATATGCCAACCCAACATGTACCTTTGGAGACACCTTTAGAGCTCCTTTATAATCACCCAGTTACGTTGTGACGTTTGGTAGCACACAAAGTGTTCCTCCGGTAAACGGGAGTTGCATAATCTCATAGTCATAGGAACATGTATAAGTCATGAAGAAAGCAATAGCAACATACTAAACGATCGAGTGCTAAGCTAACGGAATGGGTCAAGTCAATCACATCATTCTCCTAATGATGTGATCCCGTTAATCAAATAACAACTCTTTGTCTATGGTTAGGAAACATAACCATCTTTGATTAACGAGCTAGTCAAGTAGAGGCATACTAGTGACACTCTGTTTGTCTATGTATTCACACATGTATTATGTTTCCGGTTAATACAATTCTAGCATGAATAATAAACATTTATCATGAAATAAGGAAATAAATAATAACTTTATTATTGCCTCTAGGGCATATTTCCTTCAGTCTCCCACTTGCACTAGAGTCAATAATCTAGATTACACAGTAATGATTCTAACACCCATGGAGCTTTGGTGCTGATCATGTTTTGCTCGTGGAAGAGGTTTAGTCAATGGGTCTGCAACATTCAGATCCGTATGTATCTTGCAAATCTCTATGTCTCCCACCTGGACTAGATCCCGGATGGAATTGAAGCGTCTCTTGATGTGCTTGGTTCTCTTGTGAAATCTAGATTCCTTTGCCAAGGCAATTGCACCAGTATTGTCACAAAAGATTTTCATTGGACCCGATGCACTAGGTATGACACCTAGATCGGATATGAACTCCTTCATCCAGACTCCTTCGTTTGCTGCTTCCGAAGCAGCTATGTACTCCGCTTCACATGTAGATCCCGCCACAACGCTTTGTTTAGAACTGCACCAACTGACAGCTCCACCGTTTAATGTAAATACGTATGCGGTTTGCGATTTATAATCGTCTGGATCAGTGTCAAAGCTTGCATCAACGTAACCATTTACGATGAGCTCTTTTTCACCTCCATATATGAGAAACATATCCTTAGTCCTTTTCAGGTATTTCAGGATGTTCTTGACCGCTGTCCAGTGATCCACTCCTAGATTACTTTGGTACCTCCCTGCTAGACTTATAGCAAGACACACATCAGGTCTGGTACACAGCATTGCATACATGATAGAGCCTATGGCTGAAGCATAGGGAACATCTTTCATTTTCTCTCTATCTTCTGCATTGGTCGGGCATTGAGTCTTACTCAATTTCACACCTTGTAACACAGGCAAGAATCCTTTCTTTGCTTGATCCATTTTGAAATTTTTCAAAACTTTGTCAAGGTATGTGCTTTGTGAAAGTCCAATTAAGCGTCTTGATCTATCTCTATAGATCTTAATGCCTAATATGTAAGCAGCTTCACCGAGGTCTTTCATTGAAAAACTCTTATTCAAGTATCCCTTTATGCTATCCAGAAATTCTATATCATTTCTGATTAGTAATATGTCATCTACATATAATATCAGAAATGCTATAGAGCTCCCACTCACTTTCTTGTAAATGCAGGCTTCTCCAAAAGTCTGTACAAAACCAAATGCTTTGATCACACTATCAAAACGTTTATTCCAACTCCGAGAGGCTTGCACCAGTCCATAAATGGATCGCTGGAGCTTGCACACTTTGTTAGCTCCCTTTGGATCGACAAAACCTTCCACTCACTTCTTTCGAGAGAAACTCCTTCTCCAGAAAGGATCCATTCTTAGCGACAAATGTCTTGCCTTCGGATCTGTGATAGAAGGTATACCCAACAGTCTCTTTTGGGTATCCTATGAAGGCACATTTCTCCGATTTGGGTTCGAGCTTATCAGGTTGAAGTTTCTTCACATAAGCATCGCGGCCCCAAACTTTTAGAAACGACAACTTTGGTTTCTTGCCAAACCACAGTTCATAAGGTGTCGTCTCAACGGATTTTGATGGTGCCCTATTTAACGTGAATGCGGCTGTCTCTAGAGCATAACCCCAAAACGATAGTGGTAAATCTGTAAGAGACATCATAGATCGCACCATATCAAGTAAAGTATGATTACGACATTCGGACACACCATTACGTTGTGGTGTTCCAGGTGGCGTGAGTTGCGAAACTATTCGGCATTGTTTCAAATGTAGACCAAACTCGTAACTCAAATATTCTCCTCCACGATCAGATCGTAGAAACTTTATTTTCTTGTTACGATGATTTTCAACTTCACTCTGAAATTCTTTGAACTTTTCAAATGTTTCAGACTTATATTTCATTAAGTAGATATACCCATATCTGCTTAAATCATCTGTGAAGGTGAGAAAATAACGATATCCGTCACGAGATTCAACATTCATTGGACCACATACATCTGTATGTATGATTTCCAACAAATCTGTTGCTCTCTCCATAGTACCGGAGAACGGTGTTTTGGTCATCTTGCCCATGAGGCACGGTTCGCAAGTACCAAGTAATTCATAATCAAGTGGTTCCAAAAGTCCATCGGTATGGAGTTTCTTCATGCGTTTTACACTGATATGACCTAAACGGCAGTGCCACAAATAAGTTGCACTATCATCATCAACTCTGCATCTTTTGGCTTCAACATTATGAATATGTGTATCACTACTATCGAGATTCATCAAAAATAGACCACTCTTCAAGGGTGCATGACCATAAAAGATATTACTCATATAAATAGAACAACCATTATTCTCTGATTTAAATGAATAACCGTCTTGCATCAAACAAGATCCAGATATAATGTTCATGCTCAACGCTGGCACCAAATAACAATTATTTAGGTCTAATACTAATCCCGATGGTAGATGTAGAGGTAGCGTGCCGACCGCGATCACATCGACTTTGGAACCATTTCCCACGCGCATCGTCACCTCGTCCTTTGCCAGTGTTCGCTTAATCCGTAGTCCCTGTTTCGAGTTGCAAATATTAGCAACAGAACCAGTATCAAATACCCAGGTGCTACTGCGAGCTCTAGTAAGGTACACATCAATAACATGTATATCACATATACCTTTGTTCACCTTGCCATCCTTCTTATCCGCCAAATACTTCGGGCAGTTCCGCTTCCAGTGACCAGTCTGCTTGCAGTAGAAGCACTCAGTTTCAGGCTTAGGTCCAGATTTGGGTTTCTTCTCTTGAGCAGCAACTTGCTTGCTGTTCTTTTTGAAGTTCCCCTTCTTCTTCCCTTTGCCCTTTTTCTTGAAACCAGTGGTCTTGTTGACCATCAACTCTTGATGCTCCTTTTTGATTTCTACCTCCGCAACTTTTAGCATTGCGAAGAGCTCGGGAATAGTCTTATTCATCCCTTGCATATTATAGTTCATCACGAAGCTCTTGTAGCTAGGTGGCAGTGATTGGAGAATTCTGTCAATGACGCAATCATCTGGAAGATTAACTCCCAATTGAATCAAGTGATTATTATACCCAGACATTTTGAGTATATGCTCACTGATAGAACTGTTCTCCTCCATCTTGCAGCTATAGAACTTATTGGAGACTTCATATCTCTCAATCCGGGCATTTGCTTGAAATATTAACTTCAACTCCTAGAACATCTCATATGCTCCATGACGTTCAAAACGTCGTTGAAGTCCCGATTCTAAGCCGTAAAGCATGGCACACTGAACTATCGAGTAGTCATCAGCTTTGCTCTGCCAGATGTTCATAACATCTGGTGTCGCTCCAGCAGCAGGCCTGGCACCCAGCGGTGCTTCAAGGACGTAATTCTTCTGTGCAGCAATGAGGATAATCCTCAAGTTATGGACCCAGTCCGTGTAATTGCTACCATCATCTTTCAACTTTGCTTTCTCAAGGAACGCATTAAAATTCAACGGAACAACAGCACGGGCCATGTATCTACAATCAAACATAAACAAGCAAGATACTATCAGGTACTAAGTTCATGATAAATTTAAGTTCAATTAATCATATTACTTAAGAACTCCCACTTAGAAAGACATCCCTTTAATCTTCTAAGTGATTACGTGATCCAAATCAACTAAACCATAACCGATCATCACATGAAATGGAGTAGTTTTCAATGGTGAACATCGCTATGTTGATCATATCTACTATATGATTCACGCTCGATCTTTCAGTCTCAGTGTTCCGAGGCCATATATGCATATGCTAGGCTCGTCAAGTTTAACCTGAGTATTCTGCGTGTGCAAAACTGGCTTGCACCCGTTGTAGATGGACGTAGAGCTTATCACACCCGATCATCACGTGGTGTCTGGGCACGACGAACTTTGGCAATGGTGCATACTCAGGGAGAACACTTTTGTCTTGAAATTTAGTGAGAGATCATCTTATAATGCTACCGTCAATCAAAGCAAGATAAGATGCATAAAAGATAAACATCACATGCAATCAATATAAGTGATATGATATGGCCATCATCTTCTTGTACTTGTGATCTCCATCTCCGAAGTACCGTCATGATCACCATCGTCACCGGCGCGACACCTTGATCACCATCGTAGCATCGTTGTCGTCTCGCCAATCTTATGCTTCCACGACTATCGCTACCGCTTAGTGATAAAGTAAAGCATTACAGCACAGTTGCATTGCATACAATAAAGCGACAACCATATGGCTCCTGCCAGTTGTCGATAACTCGGTTACAAAACATGATCATCTCATACAATAAAATTTAGTATCATGTCTTGACCATATCACATCACAACATGCCCTGCAAAAACAAGTTAGACGTCCTCTACTTTGTTGTTGCAAGTTTTACGTGGCTGCTATGGGCTTAAGCAAGAACCAATCTTACCTACGCATCAAAAACACAACGATAGTTTGTCAAGTTGGTGATGTTTTAACCTTCGCAAGGACCGGGCGTAGCCACACTCGGTTCAACTAAAGTTGGAGAAACTGACACCCGCTAGCCACCTTTGTGCAAAGCACGTCGGGAGAACCGGTCTCGCATAAGCGTACGCGTAATGTTGGTTCGGGCCGCTTCGTCTAACAATACCGTCGAACCAAAGTATGACATGCTGGTAAGCAGTATGACTTATATCGCCCACAACTCACTTGTGTTCTACTCGTGCATATAACATCAACACATAAAACCTAGGCTCGGATGCCACTGTTGGGGAACGTAGTAATTTCAAAAAAATTCCTACGCACACGCAAGATCATGGTGATGCATAGCAACGAGGGGAGAGTGTGATCTACGTACCCTTGTAGACCGACAGCGGAAGCGTTATATTAACGCGGTTGATGTAGTCATACGTCTTCACGATCCGACCGATCCAAGCACCGAAACTACGGCACCTCCGAGTTTCAGCACATGTTCAGCTCGATGACGATCCCCGGACTCCGATCCAGCAAAGTGTTGGGGAAGAGTCCCGTCAGCACGACGGTGTGGTGACGATCTTGATGTTCAACTGTCGTAGGGCTTCGCCTAAGCACAACTACAATATTATTGAGGATTATGGTGGAAGGGGGCACCGCACACGGCTAAGAAAACGATCACGTGGATCAACTTGTGTGTCTAGGGGCGCCCCCTACCTCCGTATATAAAGGAGCCAAGGGGGGTGCGGCCGGCCCTAGTAGGAGGCGCGCAGGAGGAGTCCTACTCCTACCGGGAGTAGGACTCCTCTCCCTTTCCTTGTCCAAGTAGGAGATGGGGGAGGAAGGGAGAGAGGAGAGGAAGGAAAGGGGGCCGCCGCCCCTCCCTCCTTGTCCAATTCGGACTAGGGGGAGAGGGGGCGCGCGGCCTGCCCTGGCAGCCCCTCCTCTTCTCCACTTTAGGCCCATGAGGCCCATTAACCCCCCGGGGGGTTCCGGTAACCCCCCGGTACTCTGGTTTTATCCGAAACTTCCTCGGAACACTTCCGGTGTCCGAATATAGCCGTCCAATATATCAATCTTTATGTCTTGACCATTTCGAGACTCCTCGTTTTGTCCGCAATCATATCCGGGACTCCGAACCAACTTCGGTACATCAAAACTTATAAACTCATAATATAACTGTCATCGAAACCTTAAGCGTGCGGACCCTACGGGTTCGAGAACAATGTAGACATGACCGAGACATGTCTCCGGTCAATAACCAATAGCGGAACCTGGATTCTCATATTGGCTCCCACATATTCTACGAAGATCTTTATCGGTCAGACCGCATAACAACATACGTTGTTCCCTTTGTCATCGGTATGTTACTTTCCCAAGATTCGATCGTCGGTATATCAATACCTAGTTCAATATCGTTGCCGGCAAGTCTCTTTACTCGTTCCATAATACACCATCTCGCAACTAACTCATTTAGTTGCATTGCTTGCAAGGCTTAGGTGATGTGCATTACCGAGAGGGCCTAGAGATACCTCTCCGACAATCGGAGTGACAAATCCTAATCTCGAAATATGCTAACCCAACATGTACCTTTGGAGACACCTGTAGAGCTCCTTTATAATCACCCAGTTACGTTGTGACGTTTGGTAGCACACAAAGTGTTCCTCCGGTAAACGGGAGTTGCATAATCTCATAGTCATAGGAACATGTATAAGTCATGAAGAAAGCAATAGCAACATACTAAACGATCGAGTGCTAAGCTAACGGAATGGGTCAAGTCAATCACATCATTCTCCTAATGATGTGATCCCGTTAATCAAATAACAACTCTTTGTCTATGGTTAGGAAACATAACCATCTTTGATTAACGAGCTAGTCAAGTAGAGGCATACTAGTGACACTCTGTTTGTCTATGTATTCACACATGTATTATGTTTCCGATTAATACAATTCTAGCATGAATAATAAACATTTATCATGAAATAAGGAAATAAATAATAACTTTATTATTGCCTCTAGGGCATATTTCCTTCAGGAGCCAGTCCTCAGAAGTGTTGGTTGTTTCTCTCCTTCCAAATACTCCACGTTGGGGTTAAGAATGTTTCATAGAAGAACGGGTTCGGCCAGCTATCCTTTGTAGTTTGGAGAAGATCGAAGCGGCAGGGGAATATTGGCCAGGTGATGTTTAGTCTCGTCCAGCAGCTTTGACTAAAAGGGCATAAGAAGATCATGTGGTCAACTGTCTCTTCAACATGCTGATCGCAAAGGGCGCAATTGAAATTGTTGCCAATATTGTAGTGCCTCCTCTTCAACATGTTGTGTGTGTTGGGTCTATCATGGAACAAGAGCCAACCAAAAACTTTGATCTTCAAAGTGCATTTCGATTTCCATAGTTGATTGAATGCTTGATGGGTCGTCCCGTCCCTAAAGTAATTGTTGTAGTAGTCTCTTGGTTTGTAGAGTGTGGCGCCCCAGGAATAATGCCAAACATCATGCAGAGATGTCGACGGAGAGATCCACATTGATTGCGTTTGGATATCCCGGATCTCTGCCAAAGCCTGCGGCGAGACAGGAAGGTGAAAGGTTACATGCATGTCCGTACTGGCCATCGCTTCAGCGACCGAAAGATCCTCTTGCACAGCAAACGAGAAAGCACGAGGGTGCGAGATTTGCAGCACCTCCTCTTTCCAGAGATCTTTCCAGAAAAGGGTCGACGTGCCATCCACTAGCTGTATGCGCGAGATGCCGTGGTAGATGGGAGTCAGTTTAAGGATGTCCTTCCACCAGAACGAGCCAATGGGGTCAACCGCGTGTGGAATTTTGCCATCATAGTGATTGTCCCAGATAAGGTTAACCCAAGGAACATCATGTCTGTTAAAGAATTTGTGAAGGAATTTTAGCAGCAGGGCCTCATTGTGAATCTTCAGATTGATCACTCCTAGGCCCCTTATTTTCTTTGGTCGACATACCAAATCCCAAGCGGCCAATGAGTTACATTTATCACCTTGTTCAGTTTTGTTTGTCCAGAGGCATCTTCGTCTGATCTTGTCAAGGATCTCAATGAGCTTGGGAGGGAATTTGAGAGTGCACATGGCAAACACCAGGAGGGACGTAACCGAAGCATTCAACCAAGATAGCTTGCCACCGTATGACATCATCGCGATAGTGGGTGTCAGTTGTCTTTCCAATCTGCAAACTAAAGGCATAAATTCTTGTACCGTGGGTCGTGTGGTGCCAATTGGGAGACCAAGGTAGGTGGACGGCATTGATCCAACCGCACAGCCAAAAACCCTAGCAAGATTCGCCGTAGAACTTACATGACATATTTTGTCCTACCCTCCCATGGCAGTGGGGTCCATATTGGAAACTAAGGGATATTAAGGCCTCCTTTTAATAGAGAACCGAAACAAAGTATTAACACACGGTGAATACATGAACTCCTCAAACTACGGTAATCACCGGAAGAAGTCTCGGTTATTGTCATTCCGGGGTTACCGGATCATAACACGTAGTAGGTGACTATAACTTGCAAGATCGGATCTAGAACATGGATATAATGGTGATAACATAAACAGTTCAGATTTGAAATCATGGCACCCGGGCCCAAAGTGACAAGTATTAAGCATGGAAAAGTCATAGCAACATCAATCTAAGAACATAGTGGATAATAGGGATCAAGCCCTAACAAAACTAACTCGATTACATGATGAATCCCATCCAACTCCTCACCAACCAACGAGCCTATGAAGGAATTACTCACTCCCGGTGGGGAGCACCATGGAATTCATGATGGAGAAGGGTTGGTGATGATGAAGAACGAAGACCCCCCCCCCTCTCCGGAGCCCCAAACGGACTCCAGATCTGCCCTCCCGGGGAAGAACAGGACTTGGCGACGGCTCTGTCTCGTGGATCGCGACAATTCTTTCTCCCTGATTTTTTTTCAAAATAGTATTTTATAGCGTCGGAATCAGGGTCTGCGGGGCCACCAAGTGGGGACAACCCACCTGGGCGCGCCAGGAGAGGGGGGCGCGCCCTGGTGGGTTGTGCCCACCCAGGGGCCCCTCTCTGGTTGGTCTTGGCTCTAGAAATTCTTATATACTCCCTTCGTTTTTATTTACTCCGCATATTAGAGTTGACTGAAGTCAAACTTTGTAAAGTTTCACCAAATTTATAGAAATGAATATAAATATTTAGCATAACAAATCTATATAATGTGGAAGTACATTCAACAACGAATCTAATGGTATTGATTTGTTATTGTATATGTTAATACTTTTGTCTATAAACTTTGTCAAAGTTTGTAAAGCTTTACTTTGACCAAAACTGATATGCGGGGTAAATAAAAATGGAGGGAGTATTATATAAAAATTCCTCGTAAAATTTCGTTCCATTCCGAGAATTTTTATTTCTGCACAAAAACAACACCATGGTAGTTCTGCTAAAAACAGCGTCTGTCCGGGGTTAGTTTCATTCAAATCATGCAAATTAGAGTCCAAAACAAGAGGAAAAACGTTTAGAAAAGTAGATACGTTGGAGACGTATCAGTGTCTCTCCCGAATGCAATAATTTTTGTGCAACCCTTGAGAGCATCCAAGCACGTCCCGTGAGCAGCTTTGGCCTCAAAGATATGGTATACATGCGCCCCTCTCCGTATCCGTTTTCGTGTGCTTGCATGTCTATTTGTCCATATGCTTGCATGCTATTCATTTGTAGGCATCCCAAACTTTGAAGGCATTCAAGGCCCAACATGACGGCAAGTCCTTCAACCTCACCCATTATTGGATGGTCATCAACGGGGAGGAGAAGTTGAAGGCACAATATGTCGTTGCCAAGGCGCGGGGGGGGGGGGGGGGGGGGGGGGGGGGAGCCGTCGAGGAGCATGGGGAGGGCGAGAAGCCACGACCGCGGGGGAAGGCCAACTCCAAGAAGGAGGACAAGAGTGATGTGGCGTCGATTGCCTTGCATGCCACTCTGGAGGGCATGATGAGTAAGAAGGACACAAGGGAGGAGAAGCGCGAGCAAGACAAGGAAGAGCAAATGGACGCCTTCATGAAGATTCAAAGGAGGATGCTTGAGCTCGATGCGGAGAAGCAAGCCAAGATGCTCGAGATGGAGGCGGAGAAGCAAGCAAAGATGCTCGAGATCGAGTCTGCCAATGCCAAGACCAAGGAAAAAGAAGTGGTACTCGATAGCATGATGACGTGGGTGAAGATCATGAAGGTGGACTTGAGAGCACAGAGTTGTCGAGGAAGAGGTCATGGTTCGAGAAGATGCAGGCCGACATGCTCAAATTCGATGACGAGTGATCTATGACGGAGAGCGTCATCCTTTTTTATTATGCCGGCAAGTGTGCTGGCATTACCATGGCCGAGATGGTGTGGTCGAAATCCTGCCCTTTTTTTGTGTGCCGGCCGCTGACAGGTGTGTCAACATGAACTGTATGGTGGTTTTTTTAGAGGCTGACATGTATGCCGATCGTTGGCATGATGCTGACATGAACTTTGGACGATGGCATGGTCGTTAGCATGATCTATAAGCGCGGGCTTTCTAAAATCTGTGTGCGGACATGAAATAGGCCGGCGGGTTGGACGCAGGGCTAATCCAAACGTAAAACGGAATAAACGGTGAGCAGACAGCCGACTAAAATATACGAAAAATGAATAAAACACGCGTTTCCTTGGTTCGGCGCGTTGGAGTTGCTCTGACCGCCCCCACCATCCAAAGCCGCATCAGCAGGCACGCTTGCCTCATCAACGCCGAACCCGGCGAGCCGGGCGAGCCTGGCGCGTCCGGTGCCCCGCACAGCAACCCAGGGCATGGCCGCGACCGTGCCACGCACAGAAAGCAGGAGCAAGACTACAAAAGCCACGCCGACGCCGAGGCGCCCCAGCGACCACCGACAACGCCACACCGACGCCCACCGCATCGCGTCGCTCGGCCCGGAGCCACTTTTTCCACCTGAGAAACGCATCGCATGGAAGGTTCAAAACCCCTGCGCGTGCGGCCCCGACTCCGCCCGTCGGCCCCGCGCCCACCCCCTCCCCTACTACATCAACCCCGGTCGCGCCGCGAGACGTAGGTAGCGCCCGCCCATCTTTTGACGCCGCCCGTGCCTTTTTCCGGCGGAAGGCAGGCAGGCAGGCAGAAGAACCCCGGGACGCGGCCCGCATGGACATCAAGGAGCGGATCCGCCGCACGCCGCGGGAGGAGGAGGCGCCCGCGGCGGCGTCCCCGCGCGGGAGGAAGGGCGGGGCGGCGATGCTGCTGCTGCGGTGGTCCCTGCCGGCCGCGGCGCTCGTGGTCTGCGCGGCCCTCCTCCTCCTGCTCGCCGGGGGCTCCGCCGCGCGGAGGGGCCATCTCCTCGACGCTGATCCCTCCGGGCGCGATGACCCGCGCCTCGTCCGTCCGCGAGATGGTACGTACGTGACACACATACCACGGATACGCCTGCGCCCGTAACGCAAGTTTCCATTTTTTGAGTTCGGCTGCGCTAGGACCACGGCTTTTGTTTCAATTCTGATGATTTTTCTGAGTTGTAAGTACCGGTGGATGGCGACGTTACATTCAGGATGCCGCGCCTTTAATGTCTGGGCCCTTCTCTTTTGACATGTGCGCTGATACTCAAGTTCTGCAAAAAAAATAAAAAAAATCCCGACTTCTTTTCCCAGATTGTTTTTACCAGTTTATAGCTCTTAAAAACTCATAAGTTTGATGGTTATTGATATTTGCCGTCGGGGATGTAGTCGTCACTCAAAATGTGTCGTGTGGCACTTTTTTCAGATCACTGTGTGCAGTATGAGCGTGACATCCATATCGTATCAGCGTTGATGCCAAGTTACCTTTATTTTTGTTGCATGCTACACATTGTCGACTTTGGCTAGTTTATGTTTCACGCTACTGTTACGTGCCTCGTCTTGTTTATGCACTGCATTGTGCTATCCTTATCATTTACTAACTGACTTGTGTCAACTCATAGTGCATTATAGCTAACTGACTTGAATAATTCGCGCCTACCTCAGATTTGTATTGGCATCACTGCCACTTGACCAAAGGATGACCTTTTTTTTTATGTTTTTACTACAGTACAGATTGAAGTGTAACTCTTATATTCTGTATATGATTTCTGATACAATGTTTTTCTGTTGTTGTGTTTTCAGAAGATGGCACCTCGGGATCTCCGGTAGTTGTCAAGGACAAATTACTTGGAGGCTTGCTAGTTCCCGGTTTTGATGAACAATCATGCCTAAGTAGGTACCAATCAGTACTGTATCGTCGAATATCGCCCCACTTTCCATCTACCTACCTCTTGGAAAGATTAAGGAAACAAGAGGCCCT